>NW_027149932.1:0-279000 GCF_031143425.1 Pleurodeles waltl
CACCCCATCTTGGATTCCCCTAGGTCTCTAGTTTTCAGAAATGCACAGGTTTGGTAGGTTTCCCTAGGTGGCGGCTGAGCTACAAGCCAAAATCTACAGGTAGGCACTTTGCAAAAAACACCTCTGTTTTCCTTCAAAAATTTGGATGTGTCCACGTTGCCCTTTGGGGCGTTTCCTGTCGCGGGCGCTAGGCCTACCCACACAAGTGAGGTATCATTTTTATCGGGAGACGTGGGGGAACGCTGGGTGGAAGGAAATTTGTGGCTCCTCTCAGATTCCAGAACTTTCTGCCACAGAAATGTGAGGAACATGTGTTTTTTTAGCCAAATTCTGAGGTTTGCAAAGGATTCTGGGTAACAGAACCTGGTCCGAGCCACACAAGTCACCCCATCTTGGATTCCCCTAGGTCTCTAGTTTTCAGAAATGCACAGGTTTGGTAGGTTTCTCTAGGTGGCGGCTGAGCTACAAGCCAAAATCTACAGGTAGGCACTTTGCAAAAAACACCTCTGTTTTCCTTCAAAAATTTGGATGTGTCCACGTTGCGCTTTGGGGCGTTTCCTGTCGCAGGCGCTAGGCCTACCCACACAAGTGAGGTATCAGTTTTATCAGGAGATGTGGGGGAACGCTGGGTGGAAGGAAATTTGTGGCTCCTCTAAGATTCCAGAACTTTCTGCCACAGAAATGTGAGGAACAAGTGTTTTTTTAGCCAAATTTTGAGGTTTGCAAAGGATTCTGGGTAACAGAACCTGGTCCGAGCCACACAAGTCACCCCATCTTGGATTCCCCTAGGTCTCTAGTTTTCAGAAATGCACAGGTTTGGTAGGTTTCCCTAGGTGGCAGCTGAGCTACAAGCCAAAATCTACAGGTAGGCACTTTGCAGAAAACACCTCTGTTTTCCTTCAAAAATTTGGATATGTCCACGTTGCGCTTTGGGGCGTTTCCTGTCGCGGGCGCTAGGCCTACCCACACAAGTGAGGTATCATTTTTATCGGGAGACGTGGGGGAACGCTGGGTGGAAGGAAATGTGTGGCTCCTCTCAGATTCCAGAACTTTCTGCCACAGAAATGTGAGGAACATGTGTTTTTTTAGCCAAATTTTGAGGTTTGCAAAGGGTTCTGGGTAACAGAACCTGGTCTGAGCCACACAAGTCACCCCATCTTGGATTCCCCTAGGTCACTAGTTTTCGGAAAATCACAGGTTTGGTAGGTTTCCCTAGGTGGCGGCTGAGCTACAAGCCAAAATCTACAGGTAGGCACTCTGCAAAAAAAACCTCTGTTTTCCTTCAAAAATTTGGATGTGTCCACGTTGCGCTTTGGGGCGTTTCCTGTCGCGGGCGCTAGGCCTACCCACACAAGTGAGGTATCATTTTTATCGGGAGACGTGGGGGAACGCTGAGTGGAAGGAAATTTGTGGCTCCTCTCAGATTCCAGAACTTTCTGCCACAGAAATGTGAGGAACATGTGTTTTTTTAGCCAAATTTTGAGGTTTGCAAAGGGTTCTGGGTAACAGAACCTGGTCCGAGCCACACAAGTCACCCCATCTTGGATTCCCCTAGGTCTCTAGTTTTCAGAAATGCACAGGTTTGGTAGGTGTCCCTAGGTGGCGGCTGAGCTACAAGCCAAAATCTACAGGTAGGCACTTTGCAAAAAACACCTCTGTTTTCCTTCAAAAATTTGGATGTGTCCACGTTGCGCTTTGGGGCATTACCTGTTGCGGGCGCTAGGCCAACCCACACAAGTGAGGTATCATTTTTATCGGGAGACGTGGGGGAACGCTGGGTGGAAGGAAATTTGTGGCTCCTCTCAGATTCCAGAACTTTCTGCCACAGAAATGTGAGGAACATGTGTTTTTTTAGCCAAATTTTGAGGTTTGCAAAGGATTCTGGGTAACAGAACCTGGTCCGAGCCACACAAGTCACCCCATCTTGGATTCCCCTAGGTCTCTAGTTTTCAGAAATGCACAGGGTTGGTAGGTATCCCTAGGTGGCGGCTGAGCTACAAGCCATAATCTACAGGTAGGCACTTTGCAAAAAACACCTCTGTTTTCCTTCAAAAATTTGGATGTGTCCACGTTGCGCTTTGGGGCGTTTCCTGTCGCGGGCGCTAGGCCTACCCACACAAGTGAGGTATCATTTTTATCGGGAGACGTGGGGGAACGCTGGGTGGATGGAAATTTGTGGCTCCTCTCAGATTCCAGAACGTTCTGCCACAGAAATGTGAGGAACATGTGTTTTTTTAACCAAATTCTGAGGTTTGCAAAGGATTCTGGGTAACAGAACCTGGTCCGAGCCACACAAGTCACCCCATCTTGGATTCCCCTAGGTCTCTAGTTTTCAGAAATGCACAGGTTTGGTAGGTTTCCCTAGGTGGCGGCTGAGCTACAGGCCAAAATCTACAGGTAGGCACTTTGCAAAAAACACCTCTGTTTTCCTTCAAAAATTTGGGTGTGTCCACGTTCCGCTTTGGGGCATTTCCTGTCGCGGGCGCTAGGCCTACCCACACAAGTGAGGTATCATTTTTATTGGGAGACGTGGGGGAACGCTGGGTGGAAGCAAATTCGTGGCTCCTCTCAGATTCCAGAACTTTCTGCCACAGAAATGTGAGGAACATGTGTTTTTTTAGCCTAATATAGAGGTTTGCAATGGATTCTGGGTAACAGAACCTGGTCCGAGCCACACAAGTCACCCCATCTTGGATTCCCCTAGGTCTCTAGTTTTCAGAAATGCACAGGTTTGGTAGGTTTCCCTAGGTGGCGGCTGAGCTACAGTCCAAAATCTACAGGTAGGCACTTTGCAAAAAACACCTCTGTTTTCATTGAAAAATGTGGCTGTGTCCACGTTGCGCTTTGGGGCATCTAATGTTGCGGGTGCTAGGCCAACCCACACAAGTGAGGTATCATTTTTATCGGGAGACATGGGGGAACGCTGGGTGGAAGGAAATTTGTGGCTCCTCTCAGATTCCAGAACTTTCTGCCACAGAAATGTGAGGAACATGTGTTTTTTTAGCCTAATTTTGAGGTTTGCAATGGATTCTGGGTAACAGAACCTGGTCCGAGCCACACAAGTCACCCCATCTTGGATTCCCCTAGGTCTCTAGTTTTCAGAAATGCACAGGTTTGGTAGGTTTCCCTAGGTGGCGGCTGAGCTACAAGCCAAAATCTACAGGTAGGCACTTTGCAAAAAACACCTCTGTTTTCCTTCAAAAATTTGGATGTGTCCACGTTGCGCTTTGGGGCGTTTCCTGTCGCGGGCGCTAGGCCTACCCACACAAGTGAGGTATCATTTTTATCGGGAGACGTGGGGGAACGCTGGGTGGATGGAAATTTGTGGCTCCTCTCAGATTCCAGAACGTTCTGCCACAGAAATGTGAGGAACATGTGTTTTTTTAACCAAATTCTGAGGTTTGCAAAGGATTCTGGGTAACAGAACCTGGTCCGAGCCACACAAGTCACCCCATCTTGGATTCCCCTAGGTCTCTAGTTTTCAGAAATGCACAGGTTTGGTAGGTTTCCCTAGGTGGCGGCTGAGCTACAGGCCAAAATCTACAGGTAGGCACTTTGCAAAAAACACCTCTGTTTTCCTTCAAAAATTTGGGTGTGTCCACGTTCCGCTTTGGGGCATTTCCTGTCGCGGGCGCTAGGCCTACCCACACAAGTGAGGTATCATTTTTATTGGGAGACGTGGGGGAACGCTGGGTGGAAGCAAATTCGTGGCTCCTCTCAGATTCCAGAACTTTCTGCCACAGAAATGTGAGGAACATGTGTTTTTTTAGCCTAATATAGAGGTTTGCAATGGATTCTGGGTAACAGAACCTGGTCCGAGCCACACAAGTCACCCCATCTTGGATTCCCCTAGGTCTCTAGTTTTCAGAAATGCACAGGTTTGGTAGGTTTCCCTAGGTGGCGGCTGAGCTACAGTCCAAAATCTACAGGTAGGCACTTTGCAAAAAACACCTCTGTTTTCATTGAAAAATGTGGCTGTGTCCACGTTGCGCTTTGGGGCATCTAATGTTGCGGGTGCTAGGCCAACCCACACAAGTGAGGTATCATTTTTATCGGGAGACATGGGGGAACGCTGGGTGGAAGGAAATTTGTGGCTCTTCTCAGATTCCAGAACTTTCTGCCACAGAAATGTGAGGAACATGTGTTTTTTTAGCCTAATTTTGAGGTTTGCAATGGATTCTGGGTAACAGAACCTGGTCCGAGCCACACAAGTCACCCCATCTTGGATTCCCCTAGGTCTCTAGTTTTCAGAAATGCACAGGTTTGGTAGGTTTCCCTAGGTGGCGGCTGAGCTACAAGCCAAAATCTACAGGTAGGCACTTTGCAAAAAACACCTCTGTTTTCCTTCAAAAATTTGGATGTGTCCACGTTGCGCTTTGGGGCGTTTCCTGTCGCGGGCGCTAGGCCTACCCACACAAGTGAGGTATCAGTTTTATCGGGAGACGTGGGGGGACGCTGGGTGGAAGCAAATTCGTGGCTCCTCTCAGATTCCAGAACTTTCTGCCACAGAAATGTGAGGAACATGTGTTTTTTTAGCCAAATTTTGAGGTTTGCAATATATTCTGGGTAACAGAACCTGGTCCGAGCCACACAAGTCACCCCATCTTGGATTCCCCTAGGTCTCTAGTTTTCAGAAATGCACAGGCTTGGTAGGTTTCCCTAGGTGGCGGGTGAGCTACAGTCCAAAATCCACAGGTAGGCACTTTGCAAAAAACACCTCTGTTTTCATTGAAAAATTTGGCTGTGTCCACGTTGCGCTTTGGGGCATTTCCTGTTGCGGGCGCTAGGCCAACCCAAACAAGTGAGGTATCATTTTTATCGGGAGACGTGGGTGAACGCTGGGTGGAAGGAAATTTGTGGCTCCTCTCAGATTCCAGAACTTTCTGCCACAGAAATGTGAGGAACATGTGTTTTTTTAGCCAAATTTTGAGGTTTGCAAAGGATTCTGGGTAACAGAACCTGGTCCGAGCCACACAAGTCACCCCATCTTGGATTCCCCTAGGTCTCTAGTTTTCAGAAATGCACAGGTTTGGTAGGTTTCCCTAGGTGGCGGCTGAGCTACAAGCCAAAATCTACAGGTAGGCACTTTGCAAAAAACACCTCTGTTTTCCTTCAAAAATTTGGATGTGTCCACGTTGCGCTTTGGGGCGTTTCCTGTCGCGGGCGCTACGCCTACCCACACAAGTGAGGTATCAGTTTTATCAGGAGATGTGGGGGAACGCTGGGTGGAAGGAAATTTGTGGCTCCTCTCAGATTCCAGAACTTTCTGCCACAGAAATGTGAGGAACAAGTGTTTTTTTAGCCAAATTTTGAGGTTTGCAAACGATTCTGCGTAACAGAACCTGGTCCGAGCCACACAAGTCACCCCATCTTGGATTCCCCTAGGTCTCTAGTTTTCAGAAATGCACAGGTTTGGTAGGTTTCCCTAGGTGGCGGCTGAGCTACAGGCCAAAATCTACAGGTAGGCACTTTGCAAAAAACACCTCTGTTTTCATTCAAAAATTTGGGTGTGTCCACGTTCCGCTTTGGGGCATTTCCTGTCGCGGGCGCTAGGCCTACCCACACAAGTGAGGTATCATTTTTATTGGGAGACGTGGGGGAACGCTGGGTGGAAGCAAATTCGTGGCTCCTCTCAGATTCCAGAACTTTCTGCCACAGAAATGTGAGGAACATGTGTTTTTTTAGCCTAATATAGAGGTTTGCAATGAATTCTGGGTAACAGAACCTGGTCCGAGCCACACAAGTCACCCCATCTTGGATTCCCCTAGGTCTCTAGTTTTCAGAAATGCACAGGTTTGGTAGGTTTCCCTAGGTGGCGGCTGAGCTACAGTCCAAAATCTACAGGTAGGCACTTTGCAAAAAACACCTCTGTTTTCATTGAAAAATGTGGCTGTGTCCACGTTGCGCTTTGGGGCATCTCCTGTTGCGGGCGCTAGGCCAACCCACACAAGTGAGGTATCATTTTTATCGGGAGACATGGGGGAACGCTGGGTGGAAGGAAATTTGTGGCTCCTCTCAGATTCCAGAACTTTCTGCCACAGAAATGAGAGGAACATGTGTTTTTTTAGCCAAATTCTGAGGTTTGCAAAGGATTCTGGGTAACAGAACCTGGTCCGAGCCACACAAGTCACCCCATCTTGGATTCCCCTAGGTCTCTAGTTTTCAGAAATGCACAGGTTTGGTAGGTTTCTCTAGGTGGCGGCTGAGCTACAAGCCAAAATCTACAGGTAGGCACTTTGCAAAAAACACCTCTGTTTTCCTTCAAAAATTTGGATGTGTCCACGTTGCGCTTTGGGGCGTTTCCTGTCGCAGGCGCTAGGCCTACCCACACAAGTGAGGTATCAGTTTTACCAGGAGATGTGGGGGAACGCTGGGTGGAAGGAAATTTGTGGCTCCTCTAAGATTCCAGAACTTTCTGCCACAGAAATGTGAGGAACAAGTGTTTTTTTAGCCAAATTTTGAGGTTTGCAAAGGATTCTGGGTAACAGAACCTGGTCCGAGCCACACAAGTCACCCCATCTTGGATTCCCCTAGGTCTCTAGTTTTCAGAAATGCACAGGTTTGGTAGGTTTCCCTAGGTGGCAGCTGAGCTACAAGCCAAAATCTACAGGTAGGCACTTTGCAGAAAACACCTCTGTTTTCCTTCAAAAATTTGGATATGTCCACGTTGTGCTTTGGGGCGTTTCCTGTCGCGGGCGCTAGGCCTACCCACACAAGTGAGGTATCATTTTTATCGGGAGACGTGGGGGAACGCTGGGTGGAAGGAAATTTGTGGCTCCTCTCAGATTCCAGAACTTTCTGCCACAGAAATGTGAGGAACATGTGTTTTTTTAGCCAAATTTTGAGGTTTGCAAAGGGTTCTGGGTAACAGAACCTGGTCTGAGCCACACAAGTCACCCCATCTTGGATTCCCCTAGGTCACTAGTTTTCGGAAAATCACAGGTTTGGTAGGTTTCCCTAGGTGGCGGCTGAGCTACAAGCCAAAATCTACAGGTAGGCACTCTGCAAAAAAAACCTCTGTTTTCCTTCAAAAATTTGGATGTGTCCACGTTGCGCTTTGGGGCGTTTCCTGTCGCGGGCGCTAGGCCTACCCACACAAGTGAGGTATCATTTTTATCGGGAGACGTGGGGGAACGCTGAGTGGAAGGAAATTTGTGGCTCCTCTCAGATTCCAGAACTTTCTGCCACAGAAATGTGAGGAACATGTGTTTTTTTAGCCAAATTTTGAGGTTTGCAAAGGGTTCTGGGTAACAGAACCTGGTCCGAGCCACACAAGTCACCCCATCTTGGATTCCCCTAGGTCTCTAGTTTTCAGAAATGCACAGGTTTGGTAGGTGTCCCTAGGTGGCGGCTGAGCTACAAGCCAAAATCTACAGGTAGGCACTTTGCAAAAAACACCTCTGTTTTCCTTCAAAAATTTGGATGTGTCCACGTTGCGCTTTGGGGCATTACCTGTTGCGGGCGCTAGGCCAACCCACACAAGTGAGGTATCATTTTTATCGGGAGACGTGGGGGAACGCTGGGTGGAAGGAAATTTGTGGCTCCTCTCAGATTCCAGAACTTTCTGCCACAGAAATGTGAGGAACATGTGTTTTTTTAGCCAAATTTTGAGGTTTGCAAAGGATTCTGGGTAACAGAACCTGGTCCGAGCCACACAAGTCACCCCATCTTGGATTCCCCTAGGTCTCTAGTTTTCAGAAATGCACAGGGTTGGTAGGTATCCCTAGGTGGCGGCTGAGCTACAAGCCATAATCTACAGGTAGGCACTTTGCAAAAAACACCTCTGTTTTCCTTCAAAACTTTGGATGTGTCCACGTTGCGCTTTGGGGCGTTTCCTGTCGCGGGCGCTAGGCCTACCCACACAAGTGAGGTATCATTTTTATCGAGAGACGTGGGGGAACGCTGGGTGGATGGAAATTTGTGGCTCCTCTCAGATTCCAGAACGTTCTGCCACAGAAATGTGAGGAACATGTGTTTTTTTAACCAAATTCTGAGGTTTGCAAAGGATTCTGGGTAACAGAACCTGGTCCGAGCCACACAAGTCACCCCATCTTGGATTCCCCTAGGTCTCTAGTTTTCAGAAATGCACAGGTTTGGTAGGTTTCCCTAGGTGGCGGCTGAGCTACAGGCCAAAATCTACAGGTAGGCACTTTGCAAAAAACACCTCTGTTTTCCTTCAAAAATTTGGGTGTGTCCACGTTCCGCTTTGGGGCATTTCCTGTCGCGGGCGCTAGGCCTACCCACACAAGTGAGGTATCATTTTTATTGGGAGACGTGGGGGAACGCTGGGTGGAAGCAAATTCGTGGCTCCTCTCAGATTCCAGAACTTTCTGCCACAGAAATGTGAGGAACATGTGTTTTTTTAGCCTAATATAGAGGTTTGCAATGGATTCTGGGTAACAGAACGTGGTCCGAGCCACACAAGTCACCCCATCTTGGATTCCCCTAGGTCTCTAGTTTTCAGAAATGCACAGGTTTGGTAGGTTTCCCTAGGTGGCGGCTGAGCTACAGTCCAAAATCTACAGGTAGGCACTTTGCAAAAAACACCTCTGTTTTCATTGAAAAATGTGGCTGTGTCCACGTTGCGCTTTGGGGCATCTCCTGTTGCGGGTGCTAGGCCAACCCACACAAGTGAGGTATCATTTTTATCGGGAGACATGGGGGAACGCTGGGTGGAAGGAAATTTGTGGCTCCTCTCAGATTCCAGAACTTTCTGCCACAGAAATGTGAGGAACATGTGTTTTTTTAGCCTAATTTTGAGGTTTGCAATGGATTCTGGGTAACAGAACCTGGTCCGAGCCACACAAGTCACCCCATCTTGGATTCCCCTAGGTCTCTAGTTTTCAGAAATGCACAGGTTTGGTAGGTTTCCCTAGGTGGCGGCTGAGCTACAAGCCAAAATCTACAGGTAGGCACTTTGCAAAAAACACCTCTGTTTTCCTTCAAAAATTTGGATGTGTCCACGTTGCGCTTTGGGGCGTTTCCTGTCGCGGGCGCTAGGCCTACCCACACAAGTGAGGTATCAGTTTTATCGGGAGACGTGGGGGGACGCTGGGTGGAAGCAAATTCGTGGCTCCTCTCAGATTCCAGAACTTTCTGCCACAGAAATGTGAGGAACATGTGTTTTTTTAGCCAAATTTTGAGGTTTGCAATGGATTCTGGGTAACAGAACCTGGTCCGAGCCACACAAGTCACCCCATCTTGGATTCCCCTAGGTCTCTAGTTTTCAGAAATGCACAGGCTTGGTAGGTTTCCCTAGGTGGCGGGTGAGGTACAGTCCAAAATCCACAGGTAGGCACTTTGCAAAAAACACCTCTGTTTTCATTGAAAAATTTGGCTGTGTCCACGTTGCGCTTTGGGGCATTTCCTGTTGCGGGCGCTAGGCCAACCCAAACAAGTGAGGTATCATTTTTATCGGGAGACGTGGGTGAACGCTGGGTGGAAGGAAATTTGTGGCTCCTCTCAGATTCCAGAACTTTCTGCCACAGAAATGTGAGGAACATGTGTTTTTTTAGCCAAATTTTGAGGTTTGCAAAGGATTCTGGGTAACAGAACCTGGTCCGAGCCACACAAGTCACCCCATCTTGGATTCCCCTAGGTCTCTAGTTTTCAGAAATGCACAGGTTTGGTAGGTTTCCCTAGGTGGCGGCTGAGCTACAAGCCAAAATCTACAGGTAGGCACTTTGCAAAAAACACCTCTGTTTTCCTTCAAAAATTTGGATGTGTCCACGTTGCGCTTTGGGGCGTTTCCTGTCGCGGGCGCTACGCCTACCCACACAAGTGAGGTATCAGTTTTATCAGGAGATGTGGGGGAACGCTGGGTGGAAGGAAATTTGTGGCTCCTCTCAGATTCCAGAACTTTCTGCCACAGAAATGTGAGGAACAAGTGTTTTTTTAGCCAAATTTTGAGGTTTGCAAACGATTCTGCATAACAGAACCTGGTCCGAGCCACACAAGTCACCCCATCTTGGATTCCCCTAGGTCTCTAGTTTTCAGAAATGCACAGGTTTGGTAGGTTTCCCTAGGTGGCGGCTGAGCTACAGGCCAAAATCTACAGGTAGGCACTTTGCAAAAAACACCTCTGTTTTCATTCAAAAATTTGGGTGTGTCCACGTTCCGCTTTGGGGCATTTCCTGTCGCGGGCGCTAGGCCTACCCACACAAGTGAGGTATCATTTTTATCGGGAGACGTGGGGGAACGCTGGGTGGAAGGAAATTTGTGGCTCCTCTCAGATTCCAGAACTTTCTGCCACAGAAATGTGAGGAACATGTGTTTTTTTAGCCAAATTTTGAGGTTTGCAAAGGATTCTGGGTAACAGAACCTGGTCCGAGCCACACAAGTCACCCCATCTTGGATTCCCCTAGGTCTCTAGTTTTCAGAAATGCACAGGTTTGGTAGGTTTCCCTAGGTGGCGGCTGAGCTACAAGCCAAAATCTACAGGTAGGCACTTTGCAAAAAACACCTCTGTTTTCCTTCAAAAATTTGGATGTGTCCACGTTGCGCTTTGGGGCGTTTCCTGTCGCGGGCGCTAGGCCTACCCACACAAGTGAGGTATCAGTTTTATCGGGAGACGTGGGGGGACGCTGGGTGGAAGCAAATTCGTGGCTCCTCTCAGATTCCAGAACTTTCTGCCACAGAAATGTGAGGAACATGTGTTTTTTTAGCCAAATTTTGAGGTTTGCAATGGATTCTGGGTAACAGAACCTGGTCCGAGCCACACAAGTCACCCCATCTTGGATACCCCTAGGTCTCTAGTTTTCAGAAATGCACAGGCTTGGTAGGTTTCCCTAGGTGGCGGGTGCGCTACAGTCCAAAATCTACAGGTAGGCACTTTGCAAAAAACACCTCTGTTTTCATTGAAAAATTTGGCTGTGTCCACGTTGCGCTTTGGGGCATTTCCTGTTGCGGGCGCTAGGCCTACCCACACAAGTGAGGTATCATTTTTATCGGGAGACGTGGGTGAACGCTGGGTGGAAGGAAATTTGTGGCTACTCTCAGATTCCAGAACTTTCTGCCACAGAAATGTGAGGAACATGTGTTTTTTTAGCCAAATTTTGAGGTTTGCAATGGATTCTGGGTAACAGAACCTGGTCCGAGCCACACAAGTCACCCCATCTTGGATTCCCCTAGGTCTCTAGTTTTCAGAAATGCACAGGTTTGGTAGGTTTCCCTAGGTGGCGGCTGAGCTACAGTCCAAAATCTACAGGTAGGCACTTTGCAAAAAACACCTCTGTTTTCATTGAAAAATTTGGCTGTGTCCACGTTGCGCTTTGGGGCATTTCCTGTTGCGTGCGCTAGGCCAACCCACACAAGTGAGGTATCATTTTTATCGGGAGACGTGGGGGAACGATGGGTGGAAGGAAATTTGTGGCTCCTCTCAGATTCCAGAACTTTCTGCCACAGAAATGTGAGGAACATGTGTTTTTTTAGCCAAATTTTGAGGTTTGCAAAGGATTCTGGGTAACAGAACCTGGTCCGAGCCACACAAGTCACCCCATCTTGGATTCCCCTAGGTCTCTAGTTTTCAGAAATGCACAGTTTTGGTAGGTTTCCCTAGGTGGCGGCTGAGCTACAAGCCAAAATCTACAGGTAGGCACTTTGCAAAAAACACCTCTGTTTTCCTTCAAAAATATGGATGTGTACACGTTGCGCTTTGGGGCGTTTCCTGTCGCGGGCGCTAGGCCTACCCACACAAGTGAGGTATCAGTTTTATCGGGAGACGTGGGGGAACGCTGGGTGGAAGCAAATTCGTGGCTCCTCTCAGATTCCAGAACTTTCTGCCACAGAAATGTGAGGAACATGTGTTTTTTTAGCCAAATTTTGAGGTTTGCAATGGATTCTGGGTAACAGAACCTGGTCCGAGCCACACAAGTCACCCCATCTTGGATTCCCCTAGGTCTCTAGTTTTCAGAAATGCACAGGTTTGGTAGGTTTCCCTAGGTGGCGGCTGAGCTACAGTCCAAAATCTACAGGTAGGCACTTTGCAAAAAACACCTCTGTTTTCATTGAAAAATGTGTCTGTGTCCATGTTGCGCTTTGGGGCATCTCCTGTTGCGGGCGCTAGGCCAACCCACACAAGTGAGGTATCATTTTTATCGGGAGACATGGGGGAACGCTGGGTGGAAGGAAATTTGTGGCTCCTCTCAGATTCCAGAACTTTCTGCCACAGAAATGTGAGGAACATGTGTTTTTTTAGCCAAATTCTGAGGTTTGCAAAGGATTCTGGGTAACAGAACCTGGTCCGAGCCACACAAGTCACCCCATCTTGGATTCCCCTAGGTCTCTAGTTTTCAGAAATGCACAGGTTTGGTAGGTTTCCCTAGGTGGCGGCTGAGCTACAAGCCAAAATCTACAGGTAGGCACTTTGCAAAAAACACCTCTGTTTTCCTTCAAAAATTTGGATATGTCCACGTTGCGCTTTGGGGCGTTTCCTGTCGCGGGCGCTAGGCCTACCCACACAAGTGAGGTATCAGTTTTATCAGGAGATGTGGAGGAACGCTGGGTGGAAGGAAATTTGTGGCTCCTCTCAGATTCCAGAACTTTCTGCCACAGAAATGTGAGGAACAAGTGTTTTTTTAGCCAAATTTTGAGGTTTGCAAAGGGTTCTGGGTAACAGAACCTGGTCCGAGCCACACAAGTCACCCCATCTTGGATTCCCCTAGGTCTCTAGTTTTCAGAAATGCACAGGTTTGGTAGGTTTCCCTATGTGGCGGCTGAGCTACAAGTCAAAATCTACAGGTAGGCACTTTGCAAAAAACACCTCTGTTTTCCTTCAAAAATTTGGATGTGTCCACGTTGCGCTTTGGGGCGTTTCCTGTCGCGGGCGCTAGGCCTACCCACACAAGTGAGGTATCATTTTTATCGGGAGACGTGGGGGAACGCTGGGTGGAAGCAAATTCGAGGCTCCTCTCAGATTCCAGAACTTTCTGCCACAGAAATGTGAGGAACATGTGTTTTTTTAGCCAAATTTTGAGGTTTGCAAAGGATTCTGGGTAACAGAACCTGGTCCGAGCCACACAAGTCACCCCATCTTGGATTCCCCTAGGTCTCTAGTTTTCAGAAATGCACAGGTTTGGTAGGTTTCCCTAGGTGGCGGCTGAGCTACAGTCCAAAATCTACAGGTAGGCACTTTGCAAAAAACACCTCTGTTTTCATTGAAAAATGTGGCTGTGTCCACGTTGCGCTTTGGGGCATCTCCTGTTGCGGGCGCTAGGCCAAACCACACAAGTGAGGTATCATTTTTATCGGGAGACATGGGGGAACGCTGGGTGGAAGGAAATTTGTGGCTCCTCTCAGATTCCAGAACTTTCTGCCACAGAAATGTGAGGAACATGTGTTTTTTTAGCCAAATTCTGAGGTTTGCAAAGGATTCTGGGTAACAGAACCTGGTCCGAGCCACACAAGTCACCCCATCTTGGATTCCCCTAGGTCTCTAGTTTTCAGAAATGCACAGGTTTGGTAGGTTTCCCTAGGTGGCAGCTGAGCTACAAGCCAAAATCTACAGGTAGGCACTTTGCAAAAAACACCTCTGTTTTCCTTCAAAAATTTGGATATGTCCACGTTGCGCTTTGGGGCGTTTCCTGTCGCGGGCGCTAGGCCTACCCACACAAGTGAGGTATCATTTTTATCGGGAGACGTGGGGGAACGCTGGGTGGAAGGAAATTTGTGGCTCCTCTCAGATTCCAGAACGTTCTGCCACAGAAATGTGAGGAACATGTGTTTTTTTAGCCAAATTTTGAGGTTTGCAAAGGGTTCTGGGTAACAGAACCTGGTCCGAGCCACACAAGTCACCCCATCTTGGATTCCCCTAGGTCTCTAGTTTTCAGAAATGCACAGGTTTGGTAGGTTTCCCTAGGTGGCGGCTGAGCTACAGGCCAAAATCTACAGGTAGGCACTTTGCAAAAAACACCTCTGTTTTTCTTCAAAAATTTGGCTGTGTCCACGTTGCGCTTTGGGGCATTTCCTGTTGCGGGCGCTAGGCCTACCCACACAAGTGAGGTATCATTTTTATCGGGAGACGTGGGGGAACGCTGGGTGGAAGCAAATTCGTGGCTCCTCTCAGATTCCAGAACTTTCTGCCACAGAAATGTGAGGAACATGTGTTTTTTTAGCCAAATTTTGAGGTTTGCAATGGATTCTGGGTAACAGAACCTGGTCCGAGCCACACAAGTCACCCCATCTTGGATTCCCCTAGGTCTCTAGTTTTCAGAAATGCACAGGTTTGGTAGGTTTCCCTAGGTGGCGGCTGAGCTACAGTCCAAAATCTACAGGTAGGCACTTTGCAAAAAACACCTCTGTTTTCATTGAAAAATTTGGCTGTGTCCACGTTGCGCTTTGGGGCATTTCCTGTTGCGTGCGCTAGGCCAACCCACACAAGTGAGGTATCATTTTTATCGGGAGACGTGGGGGAACGCTGGGTGGAAGGAAATTTGTGGCTCCTCTCAGATTCCAGAACTTTCTGCCACAGAAATGTGAGGAACATGTGTTTTTTTAGCCAAATGTTGAGGTTTGCAAAGGATTCTGGGTAACAGAACCTGGTCCGAGCCACACAAGTCACCCCATCTTGGATTCCCCTAGGTCTCTAGTTTTCAGAAATGCACAGGTTTGGTAGGTTTCCCTAGGTGGCGGCTGAGCTACAAGCCAAAATCTACAGGTAGGCACTTTGCAAAAAACACCTCTGTTTTCCTTCAAAAATATGGATGTGTCCACGTTGCGCTTTGGGGCGTTTCCTGTCGCGGGCGCTAGGCCTACCCACACAAGTGAGGTATCAGTTTTATCGGGAGACGTGGGGGAACGCTGGGTGGAAGCAAATTAGTGGCTCCTCTCAGATTCCAGAACTTTCTGCCACAGAAATGTGAGGAACATGTGTTTTTTTAGCCAAATTTTGAGGTTTGCAATGGATTCTGGGTAACAGAACCTGGTCCGAGCCACACAAGTCACCCCATCTTGGATTCCCCTAGGTCTCTAGTTTTCAGAAATGCACAGGTTTGGTAGGTTTCCCTAGGTGGCGGCTGAGCTACAGTCCAAAATCTACAGGTAGGCACTTTGCAAAAAACACCTCTGTTTTCATTGAAAAATGTGGCTGTGTCCACGTTGCGCTTTGGGGCATCTCCTGTTGCGGGCGCTAGGCCAACCCACACAAGTGAGGTATCATTTTTATCGGGAGACATGGGGGAACGCTGGGTGGAAGGAAATTTGTGGCTCCTCTCAGATTCCAGAACTTTCTGCCACAGAAATGTGAGGAACATGTGTTTTTTTAGCCAAATTCTGAGGTTTGCAAAGGATTCTGGGTAACAGAACCTGGTCCGAGCCACACAAGTCACCCCATCTTGGATTCCCCTAGGTCTCTAGTTTTCAGAAATGCACAGGTTTGGTAGGTTTCCCTAGGTGACGGCTGAGCTACAAGCCAAAATCTACAGGTAGGCACTTTGCAAAAAACACCTCTGTTTTCCTTCAAAAATTTGGATGTGTCCACGTTGCGCTTTGGGGCGTTTCCTGTCGCAGGCGCTAGGCCTACCCACACAAGTGAGGTATCAGTTTTATCAGGAGATGTGGGGGAACGCTGGGTGGAAGGAAATTTGTGGCTCCTCTCAGATTCCAGAACTTTCTGCCACAGAAATGTGAGGAACAAGTGTTTTTTTAGCCAAATTTTGAGGTTTGCAAAGGATTCTGGGTAACAGAACCTGGTCCGAGCCACACAAGTCACCCCATCTTGGATTCCCCTAGGTCTCTAGTTTTCAGAAATGCACAGGTTTGGTAGGTTTCCCTAGGTGGCAGCTGAGCTACAAGCCAAAATCTACAGGTAGGCACTTTGCAAAAAACACCTCTGTTTTCCTTCAAAAATTTGGATATGTCCACGTTGCGCTTTGGGGCGTTTCCTGTCGCGGGCGCTAGGCCTACCCACACAAGTGAGGTATCATTTTTATCGGGAGACGTGGGGGAACGCTGGGTGGAAGGAAATTTGTGGCTCCTCTCAGATTCCAGAACTTTCTGCCACAGAAATGTGAGGAACATGTGTTTTTTTAGCCAAATTTTGAGGTTTGCAAAGGGTTCTGGGTAACAGAACCTGGTCCGAGCCACACAAGTCACCCCATCCTGGATTCCCCTAGGTCTCTAGTTTTCAGAAATGCACAGGTTTGGTAGGTTTCCCTAGGTGGCGGCTGAGCTACAGGCCAAAATCTACAGGTAGGCACTTTGCAAAAAACACCTCTGTTTTCCTTCAAAAATTTGGCTGTGTCCACGTTGCGCTTTGGGGCATTTCCTGTTGCGGGCGCTAGGCCTACCCACACAAGTGAGGTATCATTTTTATCGGGAGACGTGGGGGAACGCTGGGTGGAAGCAAATTCGTGGCTCCTCTCAGATTCCAGAACTTTCTGCCACAGAAATGGGAGGAACATGTGTTTTTTTAGCCAAAGTTTGAGGTTTGCAATGGATTCTGGGTAACAGAACCTGGTCCGAGCCACACAAGTCATCCCATCTTGGATTCCCCTAGGTCTCTAGTTTTCAGAAATGCACAGGTTTGGTAGGTTTCCCTAGGTTGCGGCTGAGCTACAGTCCAAAATCTACAGGTAGGCACTTTGCAAAAAACACCTCTGTTTTCAATGAAAAATTTGGCTGTGTCCACGTTGCGCTTTGGGGCATTTCCTGTTGCGTGCGCTATGCCAACCCACACAAGTGAGGTATCATTTTTATCGGGAGACATGGGGGAACGCTGGGTGGAAGGAAATTTGTGGCTCCTCTCAGATTCCAGAACTTTCTGCCACAGAAATGTGAGGAACATGTGTTTTTTTAGCCAAATTCTGAGGTTTGCAAAGGATTCTGGGTAACAGAACCTGGTCCGAGCCACACAAGTCACCCCATCTTGGATTCCCCTAGGTCTCTAGTTTTCAGAAATGCACAGGTTTGGTAGGTTTCCCTAGGTGGCGGCTGAGCTACAAGCCAAAATCTACAGGTAGGCACTTTGCAAAAAACACCTCTGTTTTCCTTCAAAAATTTGGATATGTCCACGTTGCGCTTTGGGGCGTTTCCTGTCGCGGGCGCTAGGCCTACCCACACAAGTGAGGTATCAGTTTTATCAGGAGATGTGGAGGAACGCTGGGTGGAAGGAAATTTGTGGCTCCTCTCAGATTCCAGAACTTTCTGCCACAGAAATGTGAGGAACAAGTGTTTTTTTAGCCAAATTTTGAGGTTTGCAAAGGGTTCTGGGTAACAGAACCTGGTCCGAGCCACACAAGTCACCCCATCTTGGATTCCCCTAGGTCTCTAGTTTTCAGAAATGCACAGGTTTGGTAGGTTTCCCTATGTGGCGGCTGAGCTACAAGTCAAAATCTACAGGTAGGCACTTTGCAAAAAACACCTCTGTTTTCCTTCAAAAATTTGGATGTGTCCACGTTGCGCTTTGGGGCGTTTCCTGTCGCGGGCGCTAGGCCTACCCACACAAGTGAGGTATCATTTTTATCGGGAGACGTGGGGGAACGCTGGGTGGAAGCAAATTCGAGGCTCCTCTCAGATTCCAGAACTTTCTGCCACAGAAATGTGAGGAACATGTGTTTTTTTAGCCAAATTTTGAGGTTTGCAAAGGATTCTGGGTAACAGAACCTGGTCCGAGCCACACAAGTCACCCCATCTTGGATTCCCCTAGGTCTCTAGTTTTCAGAAATGCACAGGTTTGGTAGGTTTCCCTAGGTGGCGGCTGAGCTACAGTCCAAAATCTACAGGTAGGCACTTTGCAAAAAACACCTCTGTTTTCATTGAAAAATGTGGCTGTGTCCACGTTGCGCTTTGGGGCATCTCCTGTTGCGGGCGCTAGGCCAAACCACACAAGTGAGGTATCATTTTTATCGGGAGACATGGGGGAACGCTGGGTGGAAGGAAATTTGTGGCTCCTCTCAGATTCCAGAACTTTCTGCCACAGAAATGTGAGGAACATGTGTTTTTTTAGCCAAATTCTGAGGTTTGCAAAGGATTCTGGGTAACAGAACCTGGTCCGAGCCACACAAGTCACCCCATCTTGGATTCCCCTAGGTCTCTAGTTTTCAGAAATGCACAGGTTTGGTAGGTTTCCCTAGGTGGCAGCTGAGCTACAAGCCAAAATCTACAGGTAGGCACTTTGCAAAAAACACCTCTGTTTTCCTTCAAAAATTTGGATATGTCCACGTTGCGCTTTGGGGCGTTTCCTGTCGCGGGCGCTAGGCCTACCCACACAAGTGAGGTATCATTTTTATCGGGAGACGTGGGGGAACGCTGGGAGAAAGGAAATTTGTGGCTCCTCTCAGATTCCAGAACGTTCTGCCACAGAAATGTGAGGAACATGTGTTTTTTTAGCCAAATTTTGAGGTTTGCAAAGGGTTCTGGGTAACAGAACCTGGTCCGAGCCACACAAGTCACCCCATCTTGGATTCCCCTAGGTCTCTAGTTTTCAGAAATGCACAGGTTTGGTAGGTTTCCCTAGGTGGCGGCTGAGCTACAGGCCAAAATCTACAGGTAGGCACTTTGCAAAAAACACCTCTGTTTTTCTTCAAAAATTTGGCTGTGTCCACGTTGCGCTTTGGGGCATTTCCTGTTGCGGGCGCTAGGCCTACCCACACAAGTGAGGTATCATTTTTATCGGGAGACGTGGGGGAACGCTGGGTGGAAGCAAATTCGTGGCTCCTCTCAGATTCCAGAACTTTCTGCCACAGAAATGTGAGGAACATGTGTTTTTTTAGCCAAATTTTGAGGTTTGCAATGGATTCTGGGTAACAGAACCTGGTCCGAGCCACACAAGTCACCCCATCTTGGATTCCCCTAGGTCTCTAGTTTTCAGAAATGCACAGGTTTGGTAGGTTTCCCTAGGTGGCGGCTGAGCTACAGTCCAAAATCTACAGGTAGGCACTTTGCAAAAAACACCTCTGTTTTCATTGAAAAATTTGGCTGTGTCCACGTTGCGCTTTGGGGCATTTCCTGTTGCGTGCGCTAGGCCAACCCACACAAGTGAGGTATCATTTTTATCGGGAGACGTGGGGGAACGCTGGGTGGAAGGAAATTTGTGGCTCCTCTCAGATTCCAGAACTTTCTGCCACAGAAATGTGAGGAACATGTGTTTTTTTAGCCAAATGTTGAGGTTTGCAAAGGATTCTGGGTAACAGAACCTGGTCCGAGCCACACAAGTCACCCCATCTTGGATTCCCCTAGGTCTCTAGTTTTCAGAAATGCACAGGTTTGGTAGGTTTCCCTAGGTGGCGGCTGAGCTACAAGCCAAAATCTACAGGTAGGCACTTTGCAAAAAACACCTCTGTTTTCCTTCAAAAATATGGATGTGTCCACGTTGCGCTTTGGGGCGTTTCCTGTCGCGGGCGCTAGGCCTACCCACACAAGTGAGGTATCAGTTTTATCGGGAGACGTGGGGGAACGCTGGGTGGAAGCAAATTAGTGGCTCCTCTCAGATTCCAGAACTTTCTGCCACAGAAATGTGAGGAACATGTGTTTTTTTAGCCAAATTTTGAGGTTTGCAATGGATTCTGGGTAACAGAACCTGGTCCGAGCCACACAAGTCACCCCATCTTGGATTCCCCTAGGTCTCTAGTTTTCAGAAATGCACAGGTTTGGTAGGTTTCCCTAGGTGGCGGCTGAGCTACAGTCCAAAATCTACAGGTAGGCACTTTGCAAAAAACACCTCTGTTTTCATTGAAAAATGTGGCTGTGTCCACGTTGCGCTTTGGGGCATCTCCTGTTGCGGGCGCTAGGCCAACCCACACAAGTGAGGTATCATTTTTATCGGGAGACATGGGGGAACGCTGGGTGGAAGGAAATTTGTGGCTCCTCTCAGATTCCAGAACTTTCTGCCACAGAAATGTGAGGAACATGTGTTTTTTTAGCCAAATTCTGAGGTTTGCAAAGGATTCTGGGTAACAGAACCTGGTCCGAGCCACACAAGTCACCCCATCTTGGATTCCCCTAGGTCTCTAGTTTTCAGAAATGCACAGGTTTGGTAGGTTTCCCTAGGTGACGGCTGAGCTACAAGCCAAAATCTACAGGTAGGCACTTTGCAAAAAACACCTCTGTTTTCCTTCAAAAATTTGGATGTGTCCACGTTGCGCTTTGGGGCGTTTCCTGTCGCAGGCGCTAGGCCTACCCACACAAGTGAGGTATCAGTTTTATCAGGAGATGTGGGGGAACGCTGGGTGGAAGGAAATTTGTGGCTCCTCTCAGATTCCAGAACTTTCTGCCACAGAAATGTGAGGAACAAGTGTTTTTTTAGCCAAATTTTGAGGTTTGCAAAGGATTCTGGGTAACAGAACCTGGTCCGAGCCACACAAGTCACCCCATCTTGGATTCCCCTAGGTCTCTAGTTTTCAGAAATGCACAGGTTTGGTAGGTTTCCCTAGGTGGCAGCTGAGCTACAAGCCAAAATCTACAGGTAGGCACTTTGCAAAAAACACCTCTGTTTTCCTTCAAAAATTTGGATATGTCCACGTTGCGCTTTGGGGCGTTTCCTGTCGCGGGCGCTAGGCCTACCCACACAAGTGAGGTATCATTTTTATCGGGAGACGTGGGGGAACGCTGGGTGGAAGGAAATTTGTGGCTCCTCTCAGATTCCAGAACTTTCTGCCACAGAAATGTGAGGAACATGTGTTTTTTTAGCCAAATTTTGAGGTTTGCAAAGGGTTCTGGGTAACAGAACCTGGTCCGAGCCACACAAGTCACCCCATCCTGGATTCCCCTAGGTCTCTAGTTTTCAGAAATGCACAGGTTTGGTAGGTTTCCCTAGGTGGCGGCTGAGCTACAGGCCAAAATCTACAGGTAGGCACTTTGCAAAAAACACCTCTGTTTTCCTTCAAAAATTTGGCTGTGTCCACGTTGCGCTTTGGGGCATTTCCTGTTGCGGGCGCTAGGCCTACCCACACAAGTGAGGTATCATTTTTATCGGGAGACGTGGGGGAACGCTGGGTGGAAGCAAATTCGTGGCTCCTCTCAGATTCCAGAACTTTCTGCCACAGAAATGTGAGGAACATGTGTTTTTTTAGCCAAAGTTTGAGGTTTGCAATGGATTCTGGGTAACAGAACCTGGTCCGAGCCACACAAGTCATCCCATCTTGGATTCCCCTAGGTCTCTAGTTTTCAGAAATGCACAGGTTTGGTAGGTTTCCCTAGGTTGCGGCTGAGCTACAGTCCAAAATCTACAGGTAGGCACTTTGCAAAAAACACCTCTGTTTTCAATGAAAAATTTGGCTGTGTCCACGTTGCGCTTTGGGGCATTTCCTGTTGCGTGCGCTATGCCAACCCACACAAGTGAGGTATCATTTTTATCGGGAGACATGGGGGAACGCTGGGTGGAAGGAAATTTGTGGCTCCTCTCAGATTCCAGAACTTTCTGCCACAGAAATGTGAGGAACATGTGTTTTTTTAGCCAAATTTTGACGTTTGCAAAGGATTCTGGGTAACAGAACCTGGTCCGAGCCACACAAGTCACCCCATCTTGGATTCCCCTAGGTCTCTAGTTTTCAGAAATGCACAAGTTTGGTAGGTTTCCCTAGGTGGCGGCTGAGCTACAAGCCAAAATCTACAGGTAGGCACTTTGCAAAAAACACCTCTGTTTTCCTTCAAAAATATGGATGTGTCCACGTTGCGCTTTGGGGCATTTCCTGTCGCGGGCGCTAGGCCTACCCACACAAGTGAGGTATCAGTTTTATCGGGAGACGTGGGGGAACGCTGGGTGGAAGCAAATTCGTGGCTCCTCTCAGATTCCAGAACTTTCTGCCACAGAAATGTGAGGAACATGTGTTTTTTTAGCCAAATTTTGAGGTTTGCAATGGATTCTGGGTAACAGAACCTGGTCCGAGCCACACAAGTCACCCCATCTTGGATTCCCCTAGGTCTCTAGTTTTCAGAAATGCACAGGTTTGGTAGGTTTCCCTAGGTGGCGGCTGAGCTACAGTCCAAAATCTACAGGTAGGCACTTTGCAAAAAACACCTCTGTTTTCATTGAAAAATTTGGCTGTGTCCACGTTGCGCTTTGGGGCATTTCCTGTTGCGGGCGCTAGGCCTACCCACACAAGTGAGGTATCATTTTTATCGGGAGACGTGGGTGAACGCTGGGTGGAAGGAAATTTGTGGCTACTCTCAGATTCCAGAACTTTCTGCCACAGAAATGTGAGGAACATGTGTTTTTTTAGCCAAATTTTGAGGTTTGCAATGGATTCTGGGTAACAGAACCTGGTCCGAGCCACACAAGTCACCCCATCTTGGATTCCCCTAGGTCTCTAGTTTTCAGAAATGCACAGGTTTGGTAGGTTTCCCTAGGTGGCGGCTGAGCTACAGTCCAAAATCTACAGGTAGGCACTTTGCAAAAAACACCTCTGTTTTCATTGAAAAATTTGGCTGTGTCCACGTTGCGCTTTGGGGCATTTCCTGTTGCGGGCGCTAGGCCTACCCACACAAGTGAGGTATCATTTTTATCGGGAGACGTGGGTGAACGCTGGGTGGAAGGAAATTTGTGGCTACTCTCAGATTCCAGAACTTTCTGCCACAGAAATGTGAGGAACATGTGTTTTTTTAGCCAAATTTTGAGGTTTGCAATGGATTCTGGGTAACAGAACCTGGTCCGAGCCACACAAGTCACCCCATCTTGGATTCCCCTAGGTCTCTAGTTTTCAGAAATGCACAGGTTTGGTAGGTTTCCCTAGGTGGCGGCTGAGCTACAGTCCAAAATCTACAGGTAGGCACTTTGCAAAAAACACCTCTGTTTTCATTGAAAAATTTGGCTGTGTCCACGTTGCGCTTTGGGGCATTTCCTGTTGCGTGCGCTAGGCCAACCCACACAAGTGAGGTATCATTTTTATCGGGAGACGTGGGGGAACGATGGGTGGAAGGAAATTTGTGGCTCCTCTCAGATTCCAGAACTTTCTGCCACAGAAATGTGAGGAACATGTGTTTTTTTAGCCAAATTTTGAGGTTTGCAAAGGATTCTGGGTAACAGAACCTGGTCCGAGCCACACAAGTCACCCCATCTTGGATTCCCCTAGGTCTCTAGTTTTCAGAAATGCACAGTTTTGGTAGGTTTCCCTAGGTGGCGGCTGAGCTACAAGCCAAAATCTACAGGTAGGCACTTTGCAAAAAACACCTCTGTTTTCCTTCAAAAATATGGATGTGTACACGTTGCGCTTTGGGGCGTTTCCTGTCGCGGGCGCTAGGCCTACCCACACAAGTGAGGTATCAGTTTTATCGGGAGACGTGGGGGAACGCTGGGTGGAAGCAAATTCGTGGCTCCTCTCAGATTCCAGAACTTTCTGCCACAGAAATGTGAGGAACATGTGTTTTTTTAGCCAAATTTTGAGGTTTGCAATGGATTCTGGGTAACAGAACCTGGTCCGAGCCACACAAGTCACCCCATCTTGGATTCCCCTAGGTCTCTAGTTTTCAGAAATGCACAGGTTTGGTAGGTTTCCCTAGGTGGCGGCTGAGCTACAGTCCAAAATCTACAGGTAGGCACTTTGCAAAAAACACCTCTGTTTTCATTGAAAAATGTGTCTGTGTCCATGTTGCGCTTTGGGGCATCTCCTGTTGCGGGCGCTAGGCCAACCCACACAAGTGAGGTATCATTTTTATCGGGAGACATGGGGGAACGCTGGGTGGAAGGAAATTTGTGGCTCCTCTCAGATTCCAGAACTTTCTGCCACAGAAATGTGAGGAACATGTGTTTTTTTAGCCAAATTCTGAGGTTTGCAAAGGATTCTGGGTAACAGAACCTGGTCCGAGCCACACAAGTCACCCCATCTTGGATTCCCCTAGGTCTCTAGTTTTCAGAAATGCACAGGTTTGGTAGGTTTCCCTAGGTGGCGGCTGAGCTACAAGCCAAAATCTACAGGTAGGCACTTTGCAAAAAACACCTCTGTTTTCCTTCAAAAATTTGGATATGTCCACGTTGCGCTTTGGGGCGTTTCCTGTCGCGGGCGCTAGGCCTACCCACACAAGTGAGGTATCAGTTTTATCAGGAGATGTGGAGGAACGCTGGGTGGAAGGAAATTTGTGGCTCCTCTCAGATTCCAGAACTTTCTGCCACAGAAATGTGAGGAACAAGTGTTTTTTTAGCCAAATTTTGAGGTTTGCAAAGGGTTCTGGGTAACAGAACCTGGTCCGAGCCACACAAGTCACCCCATCTTGGATTCCCCTAGGTCTCTAGTTTTCAGAAATGCACAGGTTTGGTAGGTTTCCCTATGTGGCGGCTGAGCTACAAGTCAAAATCTACAGGTAGGCACTTTGCAAAAAACACCTCTGTTTTCCTTCAAAAATTTGGATGTGTCCACGTTGCGCTTTGGGGCGTTTCCTGTCGCGGGCGCTAGGCCTACCCACACAAGTGAGGTATCATTTTTATCGGGAGACGTGGGGGAACGCTGGGTGGAAGCAAATTCGAGGCTCCTCTCAGATTCCAGAACTTTCTGCCACAGAAATGTGAGGAACATGTGTTTTTTTAGCCAAATTTTAAGGTTTGCAAAGGATTCTGGGTAACAGAACCTGGTCCGAGCCACACAAGTCACCCCATCTTGGATTCCCCTAGGTCTCTAGTTTTCAGAAATGCACAGGTTTGGTAGGTTTCCCTAGGTGGCGGCTGAGCTACAGTCCAAAATCTACAGGTAGGCACTTTGCAAAAAACACCTCTGTTTTCATTGAAAAATGTGGCTGTGTCCACGTTGCGCTTTGGGGCATCTCCTGTTGCGGGCGCTAGGCCAAACCACACAAGTGAGGTATCATTTTTATCGGGAGACATGGGGGAACGCTGGGTGGAAGGAAATTTGTGGCTCCTCTCAGATTCCAGAACTTTCTGCCACAGAAATGTGAGGAACATGTGTTTTTTTAGCCAAATTCTGAGGTTTGCAAAGGATTCTGGGTAACAGAACCTGGTCCGAGCCACACAAGTCACCCCATCTTGGATTCCCCTAGGTCTCTAGTTTTCAGAAATGCACAGGTTTGGTAGGTTTCCCTAGGTGGCAGCTGAGCTACAAGCCAAAATCTACAGGTAGGCACTTTGCAAAAAACACCTCTGTTTTCCTTCAAAAATTTGGATATGTCCACGTTGCGCTTTGGGGCGTTTCCTGTCGCGGGCGCTAGGCCTACCCACACAAGTGAGGTATCATTTTTATCGGGAGACGTGGGGGAACGCTGGGTGGAAGGAAATTTGTGGCTCCTCTCAGATTCCAGAACGTTCTGCCACAGAAATGTGAGGAACATGTGTTTTTTTAGCCAAATTTTGAGGTTTGCAAAGGGTTCTGGGTAACAGAACCTGGTCCGAGCCACACAAGTCACCCCATCTTGGATTCCCCTAGGTCTCTAGTTTTCAGAAATGCACAGGTTTGGTAGGTTTCCCTAGGTGGCGGCTGAGCTACAGGCCAAAATCTACAGGTAGGCACTTTGCAAAAAACACCTCTGTTTTTCTTCAAAAATTTGGCTGTGTCCACGTTGCGCTTTGGGGCATTTCCTGTTGCGGGCGCTAGGCCTACCCACACAAGTGAGGTATCATTTTTATCGGGAGACGTGGGGGAACGCTGGGTGGAAGCAAATTCGTGGCTCCTCTCAGATTCCAGAACTTTCTGCCACAGAAATGTGAGGAACATGTGTTTTTTTAGCCAAATTTTGAGGTTTGCAATGGATTCTGGGTAACAGAACCTGGTCCGAGCCACACAAGTCACCCCATCTTGGATTCCCCTAGGTCTCTAGTTTTCAGAAATGCACAGGTTTGGTAGGTTTCCCTAGGTGGCGGCTGAGCTACAGTCCAAAATCTACAGGTAGGCACTTTGCAAAAAACACCTCTGTTTTCATTGAAAAATTTGGCTGTGTCCACGTTGCGCTTTGGGGCATTTCCTGTTGCGTGCGCTAGGCCAACCCACACAAGTGAGGTATCATTTTTATCGGGAGACGTGGGGGAACGCTGGGTGGAAGGAAATTTGTGGCTCCTCTCAGATTCCAGAACTTTCTGCCACAGAAATGTGAGGAACATGTGTTTTTTTAGCCAAATGTTGAGGTTTGCAAAGGATTCTGGGTAACAGAACCTGGTCCGAGCCACACAAGTCACCCCATCTTGGATTCCCCTAGGTCTCTAGTTTTCAGAAATGCACAGGTTTGGTAGGTTTCCCTAGGTGGCGGCTGAGCTACAAGCCAAAATCTACAGGTAGGCACTTTGCAAAAAACACCTCTGTTTTCCTTCAAAAATATGGATGTGTCCACGTTGCGCTTTGGGGCGTTTCCTGTCGCGGGCGCTAGGCCTACCCACACAAGTGAGGTATCAGTTTTATCGGGAGACGTGGGGGAACGCTGGGTGGAAGCAAATTAGTGGCTCCTCTCAGATTCCAGAACTTTCTGCCACAGAAATGTGAGGAACATGTGTTTTTTTAGCCAAATTTTGAGGTTTGCAATGGATTCTGGGTAACAGAACCTGGTCCGAGCCACACAAGTCACCCCATCTTGGATTCCCCTAGGTCTCTAGTTTTCAGAAATGCACAGGTTTGGTAGGTTTCCCTAGGTGGCGGCTGAGCTACAGTCCAAAATCTACAGGTAGGCACTTTGCAAAAAACACCTCTGTTTTCATTGAAAAATGTGGCTGTGTCCACGTTGCGCTTTGGGGCATCTCCTGTTGCGGGCGCTAGGCCAACCCACACAAGTGAGGTATCATTTTTATCGGGAGACATGGGGGAACGCTGGGTGGAAGGAAATTTGTGGCTCCTCTCAGATTCCAGAACTTTCTGCCACAGAAATGTGAGGAACATGTGTTTTTTTAGCCAAATTCTGAGGTTTGCAAAGGATTCTGGGTAACAGAACCTGGTCCGAGCCACACAAGTCACCCCATCTTGGATTCCCCTAGGTCTCTAGTTTTCAGAAATGCACAGGTTTGGTAGGTTTCCCTAGGTGACGGCTGAGCTACAAGCCAAAATCTACAGGTAGGCACTTTGCAAAAAACACCTCTGTTTTCCTTCAAAAATTTGGATGTGTCCACGTTGCGCTTTGGGGCGTTTCCTGTCGCAGGCGCTAGGCCTACCCACACAAGTGAGGTATCAGTTTTATCAGGAGATGTGGGGGAACGCTGGGTGGAAGGAAATTTGTGGCTCCTCTCAGATTCCAGAACTTTCTGCCACAGAAATGTGAGGAACAAGTGTTTTTTTAGCCAAATTTTGAGGTTTGCAAAGGATTCTGGGTAACAGAACCTGGTCCGAGCCACACAAGTCACCCCATCTTGGATTCCCCTAGGTCTCTAGTTTTCAGAAATGCACAGGTTTGGTAGGTTTCCCTAGGTGGCAGCTGAGCTACAAGCCAAAATCTACAGGTAGGCACTTTGCAAAAAACACCTCTGTTTTCCTTCAAAAATTTGGATATGTCCACGTTGCGCTTTGGGGCGTTTCCTGTCGCGGGCGCTAGGCCTACCCACACAAGTGAGGTATCATTTTTATCGGGAGACGTGGGGGAACGCTGGGTGGAAGGAAATTTGTGGCTCCTCTCAGATTCCAGAACTTTCTGCCACAGAAATGTGAGGAACATGTGTTTTTTTAGCCAAATTTTGAGGTTTGCAAAGGGTTCTGGGTAACAGAACCTGGTCCGAGCCACACAAGTCACCCCATCCTGGATTCCCCTAGGTCTCTAGTTTTCAGAAATGCACAGGTTTGGTAGGTTTCCCTAGGTGGCGGCTGAGCTACAGGCCAAAATCTACAGGTAGGCACTTTGCAAAAAACACCTCTGTTTTCCTTCAAAAATTTGGCTGTGTCCACGTTGCGCTTTGGGGCATTTCCTGTTGCGGGCGCTAGGCCTACCCACACAAGTGAGGTATCATTTTTATCGGGAGACGTGGGGGAACGCTGGGTGGAAGCAAATTCGTGGCTCCTCTCAGATTCCAGAACTTTCTGCCACAGAAATGTGAGGAACATGTGTTTTTTTAGCCAAAGTTTGAGGTTTGCAATGGATTCTGGGTAACAGAACCTGGTCCGAGCCACACAAGTCATCCCATCTTGGATTCCCCTAGGTCTCTAGTTTTCAGAAATGCACAGGTTTGGTAGGTTTCCCTAGGTTGCGGCTGAGCTACAGTCCAAAATCTACAGGTAGGCACTTTGCAAAAAACACCTCTGTTTTCAATGAAAAATTTGGCTGTGTCCACGTTGCGCTTTGGGGCATTTCCTGTTGCGTGCGCTATGCCAACCCACACAAGTGAGGTATCATTTTTATCGGGAGACATGGGGGAACGCTGGGTGGAAGGAAATTTGTGGCTCCTCTCAGATTCCAGAACTTTCTGCCACAGAAATGTGAGGAACATGTGTTTTTTTAGCCAAATTTTGACGTTTGCAAAGGATTCTGGGTAACAGAACCTGGTCCGAGCCACACAAGTCACCCCATCTTGGATTCCCCTAGGTCTCTAGTTTTCAGAAATGCACAAGTTTGGTAGGTTTCCCTAGGTGGCGGCTGAGCTACAAGCCAAAATCTACAGGTAGGCACTTTGCAAAAAACACCTCTGTTTTCCTTCAAAAATATGGATGTGTCCACGTTGCGCTTTGGGGCATTTCCTGTCGCGGGCGCTAGGCCTACCCACACAAGTGAGGTATCAGTTTTATCGGGAGACGTGGGGGAACGCTGGGTGGAAGCAAATTCGTGGCTCCTCTCAGATTCCAGAACTTTCTGCCACAGAAATGTGAGGAACATGTGTTTTTTTAGCCAAATTTTGAGGTTTGCAATGGATTCTGGGTAACAGAACCTGGTCCGAGCCACACAAGTCACCCCATCTTGGATTCCCCTAGGTCTCTAGTTTTCAGAAATGCACAGGTTTGGTAGGTTTCCCTAGGTGGCGGCTGAGCTACAGTCCAAAATCTACAGGTAGGCACTTTGCAAAAAACACCTCTGTTTTCATTGAAAAATTTGGCTGTGTCCACGTTGCGCTTTGGGGCATTTCCTGTTGCGGGCGCTAGGCCTACCCACACAAGTGAGGTATCATTTTTATCGGGAGACGTGGGTGAACGCTGGGTGGAAGGAAATTTGTGGCTACTCTCAGATTCCAGAACTTTCTGCCACAGAAATGTGAGGAACATGTGTTTTTTTAGCCAAATTTTGAGGTTTGCAATGGATTCTGGGTAACAGAACCTGGTCCGAGCCACACAAGTCACCCCATCTTGGATTCCCCTAGGTCTCTAGTTTTCAGAAATGCACAGGTTTGGTAGGTTTCCCTAGGTGGCAGCTGAGCTACAAGCCAAAATCTACAGGTAGGCACTTTGCAAAAAACACCTCTGTTTTCCTTCAAAAATTTGGATATGTCCACGTTGCGCTTTGGGGCGTTTCCTGTCGCGGGCGCTAGGCCTACCCACACAAGTGAGGTATCATTTTTATCGGGAGACGTGGGGGAACGCTGGGTGGAAGGAAATTTGTGGCTCCTCTCAGATTCCAGAACGTTCTGCCACAGAAATGTGAGGAACATGTGTTTTTTTAGCCAAATTTTGAGGTTTGCAAAGGGTTCTGGGTAACAGAACCTGGTCCGAGCCACACAAGTCACCCCATCTTGGATTCCCCTAGGTCTCTAGTTTTCAGAAATGCACAGGTTTGGTAGGTTTCCCTAGGTGGCGGCTGAGCTACAGGCCAAAATCTACAGGTAGGCACTTTGCAAAAAACACCTCTGTTTTTCTTCAAAAATTTGGCTGTGTCCACGTTGCGCTTTGGGGCATTTCCTGTTGCGGGCGCTAGGCCTACCCACACAAGTGAGGTATCATTTTTATCGGGAGACGTGGGGGAACGCTGGGTGGAAGCAAATTCGTGGCTCCTCTCAGATTCCAGAACTTTCTGCCACAGAAATGTGAGGAACATGTGTTTTTTTAGCCAAATTTTGAGGTTTGCAATGGATTCTGGGTAACAGAACCTGGTCCGAGCCACACAAGTCACCCCATCTTGGATTCCCCTAGGTCTCTAGTTTTCAGAAATGCACAGGTTTGGTAGGTTTCCCTAGGTGGCGGCTGAGCTACAGTCCAAAATCTACAGGTAGGCACTTTGCAAAAAACACCTCTGTTTTCATTGAAAAATTTGGCTGTGTCCACGTTGCGCTTTGGGGCATTTCCTGTTGCGTGCGCTAGGCCAACCCACACAAGTGAGGTATCATTTTTATCGGGAGACGTGGGGGAACGATGGGTGGAAGGAAATTTGTGGCTCCTCTCAGATTCCAGAACTTTCTGCCACAGAAATGTGAGGAACATGTGTTTTTTTAGCCAAATTTTGAGGTTTGCAAAGGATTCTGGGTAACAGAACCTGGTCCGAGCCACACAAGTCACCCCATCTTGGATTCCCCTAGGTCTCTAGTTTTCAGAAATGCACAGTTTTGGTAGGTTTCCCTAGGTGGCGGCTGAGCTACAAGCCAAAATCTACAGGTAGGCACTTTGCAAAAAACACCTCTGTTTTCCTTCAAAAATATGGATGTGTACACGTTGCGCTTTGGGGCGTTTCCTGTCGCGGGCGCTAGGCCTACCCACACAAGTGAGGTATCAGTTTTATCGGGAGACGTGGGGGAACGCTGGGTGGAAGCAAATTCGTGGCTCCTCTCAGATTCCAGAACTTTCTGCCACAGAAATGTGAGGAACATGTGTTTTTTTAGCCAAATTTTGAGGTTTGCAATGGATTCTGGGTAACAGAACCTGGTCCGAGCCACACAAGTCACCCCATCTTGGATTCCCCTAGGTCTCTAGTTTTCAGAAATGCACAGGTTTGGTAGGTTTCCCTAGGTGGCGGCTGAGCTACAGTCCAAAATCTACAGGTAGGCACTTTGCAAAAAACACCTCTGTTTTCATTGAAAAATGTGTCTGTGTCCATGTTGCGCTTTGGGGCATCTCCTGTTGTGGGCGCTAGGCCAACCCACACAAGTGAGGTATCATTTTTATCGGGAGACATGGGGGAACGCTGGGTGGAAGGAAATTTGTGGCTCCTCTCAGATTCCAGAACTTTCTGCCACAGAAATGTGAGGAACATGTGTTTTTTTAGCCAAATTCTGAGGTTTGCAAAGGATTCTGGGTAACAGAACCTGGTCCGAGCCACACAAGTCACCCCATCTTGGATTCCCCTAGGTCTCTAGTTTTCAGAAATGCACAGGTTTGGTAGGTTTCCCTAGGTGGCGGCTGAGCTACAAGCCAAAATCTACAGGTAGGCACTTTGCAAAAAACACCTCTGTTTTCCTTCAAAAATTTGGATATGTCCACGTTGCGCTTTGGGGCGTTTCCTGTCGCGGGCGCTAGGCCTACCCACACAAGTGAGGTATCAGTTTTATCAGGAGATGTGGAGGAACGCTGGGTGGAAGGAAATTTGTGGCTCCTCTCAGATTCCAGAACTTTCTGCCACAGAAATGTGAGGAACAAGTGTTTTTTTAGCCAAATTTTGAGGTTTGCAAAGGGTTCTGGGTAACAGAACCTGGTCCGAGCCACACAAGTCACCCCATCTTGGATTCCCCTAGGTCTCTAGTTTTCAGAAATGCACAGGTTTGGTAGGTTTCCCTATGTGGCGGCTGAGCTACAAGTCAAAATCTACAGGTAGGCACTTTGCAAAAAACACCTCTGTTTTCCTTCAAAAATTTGGATGTGTCCACGTTGCGCTTTGGGGCGTTTCCTGTCGCGGGCGCTAGGCCTACCCACACAAGTGAGGTATCATTTTTATCGGGAGACGTGGGGGAACGCTGGGTGGAAGCAAATTCGAGGCTCCTCTCAGATTCCAGAACTTTCTGCCACAGAAATGTGAGGAACATGTGTTTTTTTAGCCAAATTTTGAGGTTTGCAAAGGATTCTGGGTAACAGAACCTGGTCCGAGCCACACAAGTCACCCCATCTTGGATTCCCCTAGGTCTCTAGTTTTCAGAAATGCACAGGTTTGGTAGGTTTCCCTAGGTGGCGGCTGAGCTACAGTCCAAAATCTACAGGTAGGCACTTTGCAAAAAACACCTCTGTTTTCATTGAAAAATGTGGCTGTGTCCACGTTGCGCTTTGGGGCATCTCCTGTTGCGGGCGCTAGGCCAAACCACACAAGTGAGGTATCATTTTTATCGGGAGACATGGGGGAACGCTGGGTGGAAGGAAATTTGTGGCTCCTCTCAGATTCCAGAACTTTCTGCCACAGAAATGTGAGGAACATGTGTTTTTTTAGCCAAATGTTGAGGTTTGCAAAGGATTCTGGGTAACAGAACCTGGTCCGAGCCACACAAGTCACCCCATCTTGGATTCCCCTAGGTCTCTAGTTTTCAGAAATGCACAGGTTTGGTAGGTTTCCCTAGGTGGCGGCTGAGCTACAAGCCAAAATCTACAGGTAGGCACTTTGCAAAAAACACCTCTGTTTTCCTTCAAAAATATGGATGTGTCCACGTTGCGCTTTGGGGCGTTTCCTGTCGCGGGCGCTAGGCCTACCCACACAAGTGAGGTATCAGTTTTATCGGGAGACGTGGGGGAACGCTGGGTGGAAGCAAATTAGTGGCTCCTCTCAGATTCCAGAACTTTCTGCCACAGAAATGTGAGGAACATGTGTTTTTTTAGCCAAATTTTGAGGTTTGCAATGGATTCTGGGTAACAGAACCTGGTCCGAGCCACACAAGTCACCCCATCTTGGATTCCCCTAGGTCTCTAGTTTTCAGAAATGCACAGGTTTGGTAGGTTTCCCTAGGTGGCGGCTGAGCTACAGTCCAAAATCTACAGGTAGGCACTTTGCAAAAAACACCTCTGTTTTCATTGAAAAATGTGGCTGTGTCCACGTTGCGCTTTGGGGCATCTCCTGTTGCGGGCGCTAGGCCAACCCACACAAGTGAGGTATCATTTTTATCGGGAGACATGGGGGAACGCTGGGTGGAAGGAAATTTGTGGCTCCTCTCAGATTCCAGAACTTTCTGCCACAGAAATGTGAGGAACATGTGTTTTTTTAGCCAAATTCTGAGGTTTGCAAAGGATTCTGGGTAACAGAACCTGGTCCGAGCCACACAAGTCACCCCATCTTGGATTCCCCTAGGTCTCTAGTTTTCAGAAATGCACAGGTTTGGTAGGTTTCCCTAGGTGACGGCTGAGCTACAAGCCAAAATCTACAGGTAGGCACTTTGCAAAAAACACCTCTGTTTTCCTTCAAAAATTTGGATGTGTCCACGTTGCGCTTTGGGGCGTTTCCTGTCGCAGGCGCTAGGCCTACCCACACAAGTGAGGTATCAGTTTTATCAGGAGATGTGGGGGAACGCTGGGTGGAAGGAAATTTGTGGCTCCTCTCAGATTCCAGAACTTTCTGCCACAGAAATGTGAGGAACAAGTGTTTTTTTAGCCAAATTTTGAGGTTTGCAAAGGATTCTGGGTAACAGAACCTGGTCCGAGCCACACAAGTCACCCCATCTTGGATTCCCCTAGGTCTCTAGTTTTCAGAAATGCACAGGTTTGGTAGGTTTCCCTAGGTGGCAGCTGAGCTACAAGCCAAAATCTACAGGTAGGCACTTTGCAAAAAACACCTCTGTTTTCCTTCAAAAATTTGGATATGTCCACGTTGCGCTTTGGGGCGTTTCCTGTCGCGGGCGCTAGGCCTACCCACACAAGTGAGGTATCATTTTTATCGGGAGACGTGGGGGAACGCTGGGTGGAAGGAAATTTGTGGCTCCTCTCAGATTCCAGAACTTTCTGCCACAGAAATGTGAGGAACATGTGTTTTTTTAGCCAAATTTTGAGGTTTGCAAAGGGTTCTGGGTAACAGAACCTGGTCCGAGCCACACAAGTCACCCCATCCTGGATTCCCCTAGGTCTCTAGTTTTCAGAAATGCACAGGTTTGGTAGGTTTCCCTAGGTGGCGGCTGAGCTACAGGCCAAAATCTACAGGTAGGCACTTTGCAAAAAACACCTCTGTTTTCCTTCAAAAATTTGGCTGTGTCCACGTTGCGCTTTGGGGCATTTCCTGTTGCGGGCGCTAGGCCTACCCACACAAGTGAGGTATCATTTTTATCGGGAGACGTGGGGGAACGCTGGGTGGAAGCAAATTCGTGGCTCCTCTCAGATTCCAGAACTTTCTGCCACAGAAATGTGAGGAACATGTGTTTTTTTAGCCAAAGTTTGAGGTTTGCAATGGATTCTGGGTAACAGAACCTGGTCCGAGCCACACAAGTCATCCCATCTTGGATTCCCCTAGGTCTCTAGTTTTCAGAAATGCACAGGTTTGGTAGGTTTCCCTAGGTTGCGGCTGAGCTACAGTCCAAAATCTACAGGTAGGCACTTTGCAAAAAACACCTCTGTTTTCAATGAAAAATTTGGCTGTGTCCACGTTGCGCTTTGGGGCATTTCCTGTTGCGTGCGCTATGCCAACCCACACAAGTGAGGTATCATTTTTATCGGGAGACATGGGGGAACGCTGGGTGGAAGGAAATTTGTGGCTCCTCTCAGATTCCAGAACTTTCTGCCACAGAAATGTGAGGAACATGTGTTTTTTTAGCCAAATTTTGACGTTTGCAAAGGATTCTGGGTAACAGAACCTGGTCCGAGCCACACAAGTCACCCCATCTTGGATTCCCCTAGGTCTCTAGTTTTCAGAAATGCACAAGTTTGGTAGGTTTCCCTAGGTGGCGGCTGAGCTACAAGCCAAAATCTACAGGTAGGCACTTTGCAAAAAACACCTCTGTTTTCCTTCAAAAATATGGATGTGTCCACGTTGCGCTTTGGGGCATTTCCTGTCGCGGGCGCTAGGCCTACCCACACAAGTGAGGTATCAGTTTTATCGGGAGACGTGGGGGAACGCTGGGTGGAAGCAAATTCGTGGCTCCTCTCAGATTCCAGAACTTTCTGCCACAGAAATGTGAGGAACATGTGTTTTTTTAGCCAAATTTTGAGGTTTGCAATGGATTCTGGGTAACAGAACCTGGTCCGAGCCACACAAGTCACCCCATCTTGGATTCCCCTAGGTCTCTAGTTTTCAGAAATGCACAGGTTTGGTAGGTTTCCCTAGGTGGCGGCTGAGCTACAGTCCAAAATCTACAGGTAGGCACTTTGCAAAAAACACCTCTGTTTTCATTGAAAAATTTGGCTGTGTCCACGTTGCGCTTTGGGGCATTTCCTGTTGCGGGCGCTAGGCCTACCCACACAAGTGAGGTATCATTTTTATCGGGAGACGTGGGTGAACGCTGGGTGGAAGGAAATTTGTGGCTACTCTCAGATTCCAGAACTTTCTGCCACAGAAATGTGAGGAACATGTGTTTTTTTAGCCAAATTTTGAGGTTTGCAATGGATTCTGGGTAACAGAACCTGGTCCGAGCCACACAAGTCACCCCATCTTGGATTCCCCTAGGTCTCTAGTTTTCAGAAATGCACAGGTTTGGTAGGTTTCCCTAGGTGGCGGCTGAGCTACAGTCCAAAATCTACAGGTAGGCACTTTGCAAAAAACACCTCTGTTTTCATTGAAAAATTTGGCTGTGTCCACGTTGCGCTTTGGGGCATTTCCTGTTGCGGGCGCTAGGCCTACCCACACAAGTGAGGTATCATTTTTATCGGGAGACGTGGGTGAACGCTGGGTGGAAGGAAATTTGTGGCTACTCTCAGATTCCAGAACTTTCTGCCACAGAAATGTGAGGAACATGTGTTTTTTTAGCCAAATTTTGAGGTTTGCAATGGATTCTGGGTAACAGAACCTGGTCCGAGCCACACAAGTCACCCCATCTTGGATTCCCCTAGGTCTCTAGTTTTCAGAAATGCACAGGTTTGGTAGGTTTCCCTAGGTGGCGGCTGAGCTACAGTCCAAAATCTACAGGTAGGCACTTTGCAAAAAACACCTCTGTTTTCATTGAAAAATTTGGCTGTGTCCACGTTGCGCTTTGGGGCATTTCCTGTTGCGTGCGCTAGGCCAACCCACACAAGTGAGGTATCATTTTTATCGGGAGACGTGGGGGAACGATGGGTGGAAGGAAATTTGTGGCTCCTCTCAGATTCCAGAACTTTCTGCCACAGAAATGTGAGGAACATGTGTTTTTTTAGCCAAATTTTGAGGTTTGCAAAGGATTCTGGGTAACAGAACCTGGTCCGAGCCACACAAGTCACCCCATCTTGGATTCCCCTAGGTCTCTAGTTTTCAGAAATGCACAGTTTTGGTAGGTTTCCCTAGGTGGCGGCTGAGCTACAAGCCAAAATCTACAGGTAGGCACTTTGCAAAAAACACCTCTGTTTTCCTTCAAAAATATGGATGTGTACACGTTGCGCTTTGGGGCGTTTCCTGTCGCGGGCGCTAGGCCTACCCACACAAGTGAGGTATCAGTTTTATCGGGAGACGTGGGGGAACGCTGGGTGGAAGCAAATTCGTGGCTCCTCTCAGATTCCAGAACTTTCTGCCACAGAAATGTGAGGAACATGTGTTTTTTTAGCCAAATTTTGAGGTTTGCAATGGATTCTGGGTAACAGAACCTGGTCCGAGCCACACAAGTCACCCCATCTTGGATTCCCCTAGGTCTCTAGTTTTCAGAAATGCACAGGTTTGGTAGGTTTCCCTAGGTGGCGGCTGAGCTACAGTCCAAAATCTACAGGTAGGCACTTTGCAAAAAACACCTCTGTTTTCATTGAAAAATGTGTCTGTGTCCATGTTGCGCTTTGGGGCATCTCCTGTTGCGGGCGCTAGGCCAACCCACACAAGTGAGGTATCATTTTTATCGGGAGACATGGGGGAACGCTGGGTGGAAGGAAATTTGTGGCTCCTCTCAGATTCCAGAACTTTCTGCCACAGAAATGTGAGGAACATGTGTTTTTTTAGCCAAATTCTGAGGTTTGCAAAGGATTCTGGGTAACAGAACCTGGTCCGAGCCACACAAGTCACCCCATCTTGGATTCCCCTAGGTCTCTAGTTTTCAGAAATGCACAGGTTTGGTAGGTTTCCCTAGGTGGCGGCTGAGCTACAAGCCAAAATCTACAGGTAGGCACTTTGCAAAAAACACCTCTGTTTTCCTTCAAAAATTTGGATATGTCCACGTTGCGCTTTGGGGCGTTTCCTGTCGCGGGCGCTAGGCCTACCCACACAAGTGAGGTATCAGTTTTATCAGGAGATGTGGAGGAACGCTGGGTGGAAGGAAATTTGTGGCTCCTCTCAGATTCCAGAACTTTCTGCCACAGAAATGTGAGGAACAAGTGTTTTTTTAGCCAAATTTTGAGGTTTGCAAAGGGTTCTGGGTAACAGAACCTGGTCCGAGCCACACAAGTCACCCCATCTTGGATTCCCCTAGGTCTCTAGTTTTCAGAAATGCACAGGTTTGGTAGGTTTCCCTATGTGGCGGCTGAGCTACAGTCCAAAATCTACAGGTAGGCACTTTGCAAAAAACACCTCTGTTTTCATTGAAAAATTTGGCTGTGTCCACGCTGCGCTTTGGGGCATTTCCTGTTGCGGGCGCTAGGCCAACCCACACAAGTGAGGTATCATTTTTATCGGGACACGTGGGGGAACGCTGGGTGGAAGGAAATTTGTGGCTCCTCTCAGATTCCAGAACGTTCTGCCACAGAAATGTGAGGAACATGTGTTTTTTTAGCCAAATTCTGAGGTTTGCAAAGGATTCTGGGTAACAGAACCTGGTCCGAGCCACACAAGTCACCCCATCTTGGATTCCCCTAGGTCTCTAGTTTTCAGAAATGCACAGGTTTGGTAGGTTTCCCTAGGTGGCGGCTGAGCTACAGTCCAAAATCTACAGGTAGGCACTTTGCAAAAAACACCTCTGTTTTCATTGAAAAATTTGGCTGTGTCCACGTTGCGCTTTGGGGCATTTCCTGTTGCGTGCGCTAGGCCAACCCACACAAGTGAGGTATCATTTTTATCGGGAGACGTGGGGGAACGCTGGGTGGAAGGAAATTTGTGGCTCCTCTCAGATTCCAAAACTTTCTGCCACAGAAATGTGAGGAACATGTGTTTTTTTAGCCAAATTTTGAGGTTTGCAAAGGATTCTGGGTAACAGAACCTGGTCCGAGCCACACAAGTCACCCCATCTTGGATTCCCCTAGGTCTCTAGTTTTCAGAAATGCACAGGTTTGGTAGGTTTCCCTAGGTGGCGGCTGAGCTACAAGCCAAAATCTACAGGTAGGCACTTTGCAAAAAACACCTCTGTTTTCCTTGAAAAATATGGATGTGTACACGTTGCGCTTTGGGGCGTTTCCTGTCGCGGGCGCTAGGCCTACCCACACAAGTGAGGTATCAGTTTTATCGGGAGACGTGGGGGAACGCTGGGTGGAAGCAAATTCGTGGCTCCTCTCAGATTCCAGAACTTTCTGCCACAGAAATGTGAGGAACATGTGTTTTTTTAGCCTAATTTTGAGGTTTGCAATGGATTCTGGGTAACAGAACCTGGTCCGAGCCACACAAGTCACCCCATCTTGGATTCCCCTAGGTCTCTAGTTTTCAGAAATGCACAGGTTTGGTAGGTTTCCCTAGGTGGCGGCTGAGCTACAGTCCAAAATCTACAGGTAGGCACTTTGCAAAAAACACCTCTGTTTTCATTGAAAAATGTGTCTGTGTCCATGTTGCGCTTTGGGTCATCTCCTGTTGCGGGCGCTAGGCCAACCCACACAAGTGAGGTATCATTTTTATCGGGAGACATGGGGGAACGCTGGGTGGAAGGAAATTTGTGGCTCCTCTCAGATTCCAGAACTTTCTGCCACAGAAATGTGAGGAACATGTGTTTTTTTAGCCAAATTCTGAGGTTTGCAAAGGATTCTGGGTAACAGAACCTGGTCCGAGCCACACAAGTCACCCCATCTTGGATTCCCCTAGGTCTCTAGTTTTCAGAAATGCACAGGTTTGGTAGGTTTCCCTAGGTGGCGGCTGAGCTACAAGCCAAAATCTACAGGTAGGCACTTTGCAAAAAACACCTCTGTTTTCCTTCAAAAATATGGATGTGTCCACGTTGCGCTTTGGGGCGTTTCCTGTCGCGGGCGCTAGGCCTACCCACACAAGTGAGGTATCAGTTTTATCGGGAGACGTGGGGGAACGCTGGGTGGAAGCAAATTCGTGGCTCCTCTCAGATTCCAGAACTTTCTGCCACAGAAATGTGAGGAACATGTGTTTTTTTAGCCAAATTGTGAGGTTTGCAATGGATTCTGGGTAACAGAACCTGGTCCGAGCCACACAAGTCACCCCATCTTGGATTCCCCTAGGTCTCTAGTTTTCAGAAATGCACAGGTTTGGTAGGTTTCCCTAGGTGGCGGCTGAGCTACAGTCCAAAATCTACAGGTAGGCACTTTGCAAAAAACACCTCTGTTTTCATTGAAAAATGTGGCAGTGTCCACGTTGCGCTTTGGGGCATCTCCTGTTGCGGGCGCTAGGCCAACCCACACAAGTGAGGTATCATTTTTATCGGGAGACATGGGGGAACGCTGGGTGGAAGGAAATTTGTGGCTCCTCTCAGATTCCAGAACTTTCTGCCACAGAAATGTGAGGAACATGTGTTTTTTTAGCCAAATTCTGAGGTTTGCAAAGGATTCTGGGTAACAGAACCTGGTCCGAGCCACACAAGTCACCCCATCTTGGATTCCCCTAGGTCTCTAGTTTTCAGAAATGCACAGGTTTGGTAGGTTTCCCTAGGTGACGGCTGAGCTACAAGCCAAAATCTACAGGTAGGCACTTTGCAAAAAACACCTCTGTTTTCCTTCAAAAATTTGGATGTGTCCATGTTGCGCTTTGGGGCGTTTCCTGTCGCAGGCGCTAGGCCTACCCACACAAGTGAGGTATCAGTTTTATCAGGAGATGTGGGGGAACGCTGGGTGGAAGGAAATTTGTGGCTCCTCTCAAATTCCAGAACTTTCTGCCACAGAAATGTGAGGAACAAGTGTTTTTTTAGCCAAATTTTGAGGTTTGCAAAGGATTCTGGGTAACAGAACCTGGTCCGAGCCACACAAGTCACCCCATCTTGGATTCCCCTAGGTCTCTAGTTTTCAGAAATGCACAGGTTTGGTAGGTTTCCCTAGGTGGCAGCTGAGCTACAAGCCAAAATCTACAGGTAGGCACTTTGCAAAAAACACCTCTGTTTTCCTTCAAAAATTTGGATATGTCCACGTTGCGCATTGGGGCGTTTCCTGTCGCGGGCGCTAGGCCTACCCACACAAGTGAGGTATCATTTTTATCGGGAGACGTGGGGGAACGCTGGGTGGAAGGAAATTTGTGGCTCCTCTCAGATTCCAGAACTTTCTGCCACAGAAATGTGAGGAACATGTGTTTTTTTAGCCAAATTTTGAGGTTTGCAAAGGGTTCTGGGTAACAGAACCTGGTCCGAGCCACACAAGTCACCCCATCCTGGATTCCCCTAGCTCTCTAGTTTTCAGAAATGCACAGGTTTGGTAGGTTTCCCTAGGTGGCGGCTGAGCTACAGGCCAAAATCTACAGGTAGGCACTTTGCAAAAAACACCTCTGTTTTCCTTCAAAAATTTGGCTGTGTCCACGTTGCGCTTTGGGGCATTTCCTGTTGCGGGCGCTAGGCCTACCCACACAAGTGAGGTATCATTTTTATCGGGAGACGTGGGGGAACGCTGGGTGGAAGCAAATTCGTGGCTCCTCTCAGATTCCAGAACTTTCTGCCACAGAAATGTGAGGAACATGTGTTTTTTTAGCCAAAGTTTGAGGTTTGCAATGGATTCTGGGTAACAGAACCTGGTCCGAGCCACACAAGTCATCCCATCTTGGATTCCCCTAGGTCTCTAGTTTTCAGAAATGCACAGGTTTGGTAGGTTTCCCTAGGTGGCGGCTGAGCTACAGTCCAAAATCTACAGGTAGGCACTTTGCAAAAAACACCTCTGTTTTCATTGAAAAATTTGGCTGTGTCCACGTTGCGCTTTGGGGCATTTCCTGTTGCGTGCGCTATGCCAACCCACACAAGTGAGGTATCATTTTTATCGGGAGACGTGGGGGAACGCTGGGTGGAAGGAAATTTGTGGCTCCTCTCAGATTCCAGAACTTTCTGCCACAGAAATGTGAGGAACATGTGTTTTTTTAGCCAAATTTTGACGTTTGCAAAGGATTCTGGGTAACAGAACCTGGTCCGAGCCACACAAGTCACCCCATCTTGGATTCCCCTAGGTCTCTAGTTTTCAGAAATGCACAGGTTTGGTAGGTTTCCCTAGGTGGCGGCTGAGCTACAAGCCAAAATCTACAGGTAGGCACTTTGCAAAAAACACCTCTGTTTTCCTTCAAAAATATGGATGTGTCCACGTTGCGCTTTGGGGCATTTCCTGTCACGGGCGCTAGGCCTACCCACACAAGTGAGGTATCAGTTTTATCGGGAGACGTGGGGGAACGCTGGGTGGAAGCAAATTCGTGGCTCCTCTCAGATTCCAGAACTTTCTGCCACAGAAATGTGAGGAACATGTGTTTTTTTAGCCAAATTTTGAGGTTTGCAATGGATTCTGGGTAACAGAACCTGGTCCGAGCCACACAAGTCACCCCATCTTGGATTCCCCTAGGTCTCTAGTTTTCAGAAATGCACAGGTTTGGTAGGTTTCCCTAGGTGGCGGCTGAGCTACAGTCCAAAATCTACAGGTAGGCACTTTGCAAAAAACACCTCTGTTTTCCTTCAAAAATTTGGCTGTGTCCACGTTGCGCTTTGGGGCATTTCCTGTTGCGGGCGCTAGGCCTACCCACACAAGTGAGGTATCATTTTTATCGGGAGACGTGGGGGAACACTGGGTGGAAGCAAATTCGTGGCTCCTCTCAGATTCCAGAACTTTCTGCCACAGAAATGTGAGGAACATGTGTTTTTTTAGCCAAATTTTGAGGTTTGCAAAGGATTCTGGGTAACAGAACCTGGTCCGAGCCACACAAGTCACCCCATATTGGATTCCCCTAGGTCTCTAGTTTTTAGAAATGCACAGGTTTGGTAGGTTTCCCTAGGTGGCGGCTGAGCTACAGTCCAAAATCTACAGGTAGGCACTTTGCAAAAAACACCTCTGTTTTCATTGAAAAATTTGGCTGTGTCCACGTTGCGCTTTGGGGCATTTCCTGTTGCGTGCGCTAGACCAACCCACACAAGTGAGGTATCATTTTTATCGGGAGACGTGGGGGAACGCTGGGTGGAAGGAAATTTGTGGCTCCTCCCAGATTCCAGAACTTTCTGCCACAGAAATGTGAGAAACATGTGTTTTTTTAGCCAAATTTTGAGGTTTGCAAAGGATTCTGGGTAACAGAACCTGGTCCGAGCCACACAAGTCACCCCATCTTGGATTCCCCTAGGTCTCTAGTTTTCAGAAATGCACAGGTTTGGTAGGTTTCCCTAGGTGGCGGCTGAGCTACAGTCCAAAATCTACAGGTAGGCACTTTGCAAAAAACACCTCTGTTTTCATTGAAAAATGTGGCTGTGTCCACGTTGCGCTTTGGGGCATCTCCTGTTGCGGGCGCTAGGCCAACCCACACAAGTGAGGTATCATTTTTATCGGGAGACATGGGGGAACGCTGGGTGGAAGGAAATTTGTGGCTCCTCTCAGATTCCAGAACTTTCTGCCACAGAAATGTGAGGAACATGTGTTTTTTTAGCCAAATTCTGAGGTTTGCAAAGGATTCTGGGTAACAGAACCTGGTCCGAGCCACACAAGTCACCCCATCTTGGATTCCCCTAGGTCTCTAGTTTTCAGAAATGCACAGGTTTGGTAGGTTTCCCTAGGTGGCGGCTGAGCTACAAGCCAAAATCTACAGGTAGGCACTTTGCAAAAAACACCTCTGTTTTCCTTCAAAAATTTGGATATGTCCATGTTGCGCTTTGGGGCGTTTCCTGTCGCGGGCGCTAGGCCTACCCACACAAGTGAGGTATCATTTTTATCGGGAGACGTGGGGGAACGCTGGGTGGAAGGAAATTTGTGGCTCCTCTCAGATTCCAGAACTTTCTGCCACAGAAATGTGAGGAACATGTGTTTTTTTAGCCTAATTTTGAGGTTTGCAATGGATTCTGGGTAACAGAACCTGGTCCGAGCCACACAAGTCACCCCATCTTGGATTCCCCTAGGTCTCTATTTTTCAGAAATGCACAGGTTTGGTAGGTTTCCCTAGGTGGCGGCTGAGCTACAGTCCAAAATCTACAGGTAGGCACTTTGCAAAAAACACCTCTGTTTTCATTGTAAAATTTGGCTGTGTCCACGCTGCGCTTTGGGGCATTTCCTGTTGCGGGCGCTAGGCCAACCCACACAAGTGAGGTATCATTTTTATCGGGAGACGTGGGGGAACGCTGGGTGGAAGGAAATTTGTGGCTCCTCTCAGATTCCAGAACTTTGTGCCACAGAAATGTGAGGAACATGTGTTTTTTTAGCCAAATTTTGAGGTTTGCAAAGGATTCTGGGTAACAGAACCTGGTCCGAGCCACACAAGTCACCCCATCTTGGATTCCCCTAGGTCTCTAGTTTTCAGAAATGCACAGGTTTGGTAGGTTTCCCTAGGTGGCGGCTGAGCTACAAGCCAAAATCTACAGGTAGGCACTTTGCAAAAAACACCTCTGTTTTCCTTCAAAAATTTGGATGTGTCCACGTTGCGCTTTGGGGCGTTTCCTGTCGCGGGCGCTAGGCCTACCCACACAAGTGAGGTATCAGTTTTATCGGGAGACGTGGGGGGACGCTAGGTGGAAGCAAATTCGTGGCTCCTCTCAGATTCCAGAACTTTCTGCCACAGAAATGTGAGGAACATGTCTTTTTTTAGCCAAATTTTGAGGTTTGCAATGGATTCTGGGTAACAGAACCTGGTCCGAGCCACACAAGTCACCCCATCTTGGATTCCCCTAGGTCTCTAGTTTTCAGAAATGCACAGGCTTGGTAGGTTTCCCTAGGTGGCGGGTGAGCTACAGTCCAAAATCTACAGGTAGGCACTTTGCAAAAAACACCTCTGTTTTCATTGAAAAATTTGGCTGTGTCCACGCTGCGCTTTGGGGCATTTCCTGTTGCGGGCGCTAGGCCAACCCACACAAGTGAGGTATCATTTTTATCGGGAGACGTGGGGGAACGCTGGGTGGAAGGAAATTTGTGGCTCCTCTCAGATTTCAGAACTTTCTGCCACAGAAATGTGAGGAACATGTGTTTTTTTAGCCAAATTTTGAGGTTTGCAAAGGATTCTGGGTAACAGAACCTGGTCCGAGCCACACAAGTCACCCCATCTTGGATTCCCCTAGGTCTCTAGTTTTCAGAAATGCACAGGTTTGGTAGGTTTCCCTAGGTGGCGGCTGAGCTACAGTCCAAAATCTACAGGTAGGCACTTTGCAAAAAACACCTCTGTTTTCATTGAAAAATGTGGCTGTGTCCACGTTGCGCTTTGGGGCATCTCCTGTTGCGGGCGCTAGGCCAACCCACACAAGTGAGGTATCATTTTTATCGGGAGACATGGGGGAACGCTGGGTGGAAGGAAATTTGTGGCTCCTCTCAGATTCCAGAACTTTCTGCCACAGAAATGTGAGGAACATGTGTTTTTTTAGCCAAATTCTGAGGTTTGCAAAGGATTCTGGGTAACAGAACCTGGTCCGAGCCACACAAGTCACCCCATCTTGGATTCCCCTAGGTCTCTAGTTTTCAGAAATGCACAGGTTTGGTAGGTTTCCCTAGGTGGCGGCTGAGCTACAAGCCAAAATCTACAGGTAGGCACTTTGCAAAAAACACCTCTGTTTTCCTTCAAAAATTTGGATATGTCCATGTTGCGCTTTGGGGCGTTTCCTGTCGCGGGCGCTAGGCCTACCCACACAAGTGAGGTATCATTTTTATCGGGAGACGTGGGGGAACGCTGGGTGGAAGGAAATTTGTGGCTCCTCTCAGATTCCAGAACTTTCTGCCACAGAAATGTGAGGAACATGTGTTTTTTTAGCCTAATTTTGAGGTTTGCAATGGATTCTGGGTAACAGAACCTGGTCCGAGCCACACAAGTCACCCCATCTTGGATTCCCCTAGGTCTCTATTTTTCAGAAATGCACAGGTTTGGTAGGTTTCCCTAGGTGGCGGCTGAGCTACAGTCCAAAATCTACAGGTAGGCACTTTGCAAAAAACACCTCTGTTTTCATTGTAAAATTTGGCTGTGTCCACGCTGCGCTTTGGGGCATTTCCTGTTGCGGGCGCTAGGCCAACCCACACAAGTGAGGTATCATTTTTATCGGGAGACGTGGGGGAACGCTGGGTGGAAGGAAATTTGTGGCTCCTCTCAGATTCCAGAACTTTGTGCCACAGAAATGTGAGGAACATGTGTTTTTTTAGCCAAATTTTGAGGTTTGCAAAGGATTCTGGGTAACAGAACCTGGTCCGAGCCACACAAGTCACCCCATCTTGGATTCCCCTAGGTCTCTAGTTTTCAGAAATGCACAGGTTTGGTAGGTTTCCCTAGGTGGCGGCTGAGCTACAAGCCAAAATCTACAGGTAGGCACTTTGCAAAAAACACCTCTGTTTTCCTTCAAAAATTTGGATGTGTCCACGTTGCGCTTTGGGGCGTTTCCTGTCGCGGGCGCTAGGCCTACCCACACAAGTGAGGTATCAGTTTTATCGGGAGACGTGGGGGGACGCTAGGTGGAAGCAAATTCGTGGCTCCTCTCAGATTCCAGAACTTTCTGCCACAGAAATGTGAGGAACATGTCTTTTTTTAGCCAAATTTTGAGGTTTGCAATGGATTCTGGGTAACAGAACCTGGTCCGAGCCACACAAGTCACCCCATCTTGGATTCCCCTAGGTCTCTAGTTTTCAGAAATGCACAGGCTTGGTAGGTTTCCCTAGGTGGCGGGTGAGCTACAGTCCAAAATCTACAGGTAGGCACTTTGCAAAAAACACCTCTGTTTTCATTGAAAAATTTGGCTGTGTCCACGCTGCGCTTTGGGGCATTTCCTGTTGCGGGCGCTAGGCCAACCCACACAAGTGAGGTATCATTTTTATCGGGAGACGTGGGGGAACGCTGGGTGGAAGGAAATTTGTGGCTCCTCTCAGATTTCAGAACTTTCTGCCACAGAAATGTGAGGAACATGTGTTTTTTTAGCCAAATTTTGAGGTTTGCAAAGGATTCTGGGTAACAGAACCTGGTCCGAGCCACACAAGTCACCCCATCTTGGATTCCCCTAGGTCTCTAGTTTTCAGAAATGCACAGGTTTGGTAGGTTCCCCTAGGTGGCGGCTGAGCTACAAGCCACAATCTACAGGTAGGCACTTTGCAAAAAACACCTCTGTTTTCCTTCAAAAATTTGGATGTGTCCACGTTGCGCTTTGGGGCGTTTCCTGTCGCGGGCGCTAGGCCTACCCACACAAGTGAGGTATCAGTTTTATCGGGAGACGTGGGGGGACGCTGGGTGGAAGCAAATTCGTGGCTCCTCTCAGATTCCAGAACTTTCTGCCACAGAAATGTGAGGAACATGTGTTTTTTTAGCCAAATTTTGAGGTTTGCAATGGATTCTGGGTAACAGAACCTGGTCCGAGCCACACAAGTCACCCCATCTTGGATTCCCCTAGGTCTCTAGTTTTCAGAAATGCACAGGTTTGGTAGGTTTCCCTAGGTGGCGGCTGAGCTACAGTCCAAAATCTACAGGTAGGCACTTTGCAAAAAACACCTCTGTTTTCATTGAAAAATGTGGCTGTGTCCACGTTGCGCTTTGGGGCATCTCCTGTTGCGGGTGCTAGGCCAACCCACACAAGTGAGGTATCATTTTTATCGGGAGACATGGGGGAACGCTGGGTGGAAGGAAATTTGTGGCTCCTCTCAGATTCCAGAACTTTCTGCCACAGAAATGTGAGGAACATGTGTTTTTTTAGCCTAATTTTGAGGTTTGCAATGGATTCTGGGTAACAGAACCTGGTCCGAGCCACACAAGTCACCCAATCTTGGATTCCCCTAGGTCTCTAGTTTTCAGAAATGCACAGGTTTGGTAGGTTTCCCTAGGTGGCGGCTGAGCTACAGTCCAAAATCTACAGGTAGGCACTTTGCAAAAAACACCTCTGTTTTCATTGAAAAATTTGGCTGTGTCCACGTTGCGCTTTGGGGCATTTCCTGTTGCGTGCGCTATGCCAACCCACACAAGTGAGGTATCATTTTTATCGGGAGACGTGGGGGAACGCTGGGTGGAAGGAAATTTGTGGCTCCTCTCAGATTCCAGAACTTTCTGCCACAGAAATGTGAGGAACATCTGTTTTTTTAGCCAAATTTTGACGTTTGCAAAGGATTCTGGGTAACAGAACCTGGTCCGAGCCACACAAGTCACCCCATCTTGGATTCCCCTAGGTCTCTAGTTTTCAGAAATGCACAGGTTTGGTAGGTTTCCCTAGGTGGCGGCTGAGCTACAAGCCAAAATCTACAGGTAGGCACTTTGCAAAAAACACCTCTGTTTTCCTTCAAAAATATGGATGTGTCCACGTTGCGCTTTGGGGCATTTCCTGTCGCGGGCGCTAGGCCTACCCACACAAGTGAGGTATCAGTTTTATCGGGAGACGTGGGGGAACGCTGGGTGGAAGCAAATTCGTGGCTCCTCTCAGATTCCAGAACTTTCTGCCACAGAAATGTGAGGAACATGTGTTTTTTTAGCCTAATTTTGAGGTTTGCAATGGATTCTGGGTAACAGAACCTGGTCCGAGCCACACAAGTCACCCCATCTTGGATTCCCCTAGGTCTCTAGTTTTCAGAAATGCACAGGTTTGGTATGTTTCCCTAAGTGGCGGCTGAGCTACAGTCCAAAATCTACAGGTAGGCACTTTGCAAAAAACACCTCTGTTTTCATTGAAAAATTTGGCTGTGTCCACGCTGCGCTTTGGGGCATTTCCTGTTGCGGGCGCTAGGCCAACCCACACAAGTGAGGTATCATTTTTATCGGGACACGTGGGGGAACGCTGGGTGGAAGGAAATTTGTGGCTCCTCTCAGATTCCAGAACGTTCTGCCACAGAAATGTGAGGAACATGTGTTTTTTTAGCCAAATTCTGAGGTTTGCAAAGGATTCTGGGTAACAGAACCTGGTCCGAGCCACACAAGTCACCCCATCTTGGATTCCCCTAGGTCTCTAGTTTTCAGAAATGCACAGGTTTGGTAGGTTTCCCTAGGTGGCGGCTGAGCTACAGTCCAAAATCTACAGGTAGGCACTTTGCAAAAAACACCTCTGTTTTCATTGAAAAATTTGGCTGTGTCCACGTTGCGCTTTGGGGCATTTCCTGTTGCGTGCGCTAGGCCAACCCACACAAGTGAGGTATCATTTTTATCGGGAGACGTGGGGGAACGCTGGGTGGAAGGAAATTTGTGGCTCCTCTCAGATTCCAAAACTTTCTGCCACAGAAATGTGAGGAACATGTGTTTTTTTAGCCAAATTTTGAGGTTTGCAAAGGATTCTGGGTAACAGAACCTGGTCCGAGCCACACAAGTCACCCCATCTTGGATTCCCCTAGGTCTCTAGTTTTCAGAAATGCACAGGTTTGGTAGGTTTCCCTAGGTGGCGGCTGAGCTACAAGCCAAAATCTACAGGTAGGCACTTTGCAAAAAACACCTCTGTTTTCCTTGAAAAATATGGATGTGTACACGTTGCGCTTTGGGGCGTTTCCTGTCGCGGGCGCTAGGCCTACCCACACAAGTGAGGTATCAGTTTTATCGGGAGACGTGGGGGAACGCTGGGTGGAAGCAAATTCGTGGCTCCTCTCAGATTCCAGAACTTTCTGCCACAGAAATGTGAGGAACATGTGTTTTTTTAGCCTAATTTTGAGGTTTGCAATGGATTCTGGGTAACAGAACCTGGTCCGAGCCACACAAGTCACCCCATCTTGGATTCCCCTAGGTCTCTAGTTTTCAGAAATGCACAGGTTTGGTAGGTTTCCCTAGGTGGCGGCTGAGCTACAAGCCAAAATCTACAGGTAGGCACTTTGCAAAAAACACCTCTGTTTTCCTTCAAAAATATGGATGTGTCCACGTTGCGCTTTGGGGCGTTTCCTGTCGCGGGCGCTAGGCCTACCCACACAAGTGAGGTATCAGTTTTATCGGGAGACGTGGGGGAACGCTGGGTGGAAGCAAATTCGTGGCTCCTCTCAGATTCCAGAACTTTCTGCCACAGAAATGTGAGGAACATGTGTTTTTTTAGCCAAATTTTGAGGTTTGCAATGGATTCTGGGTAACAGAACCTGGTCCGAGCCACACAAGTCACCCCATCTTGGATTCCCCTAGGTCTCTAGTTTTCAGAAATGCTCAGGTTTGGTAGGTTTCCCTAGGTGGCGGCTGAGCTACAGTCCAAAATCTACAGGTAGGCACTTTGCAAAAAACACCTCTGTTTTCATTGAAAAATGTGGCAGTGTCCACGTTGCGCTTTGGGGCATCTCCTGTTGCGGGCGCTAGGCCAACCCACACAAGTGAGGTATCATTTTTATCGGGAGACATGGGGGAACGCTGGGTGGAAGGAAATTTGTGGCTCCTCTCAGATTCCAGAACTTTCTGCCACAGAAATGTGAGGAACATGTGTTTTTTTAGCCAAATTCTGAGGTTTGCAAAGGATTCTGGGTAACAGAACCTGGTCCGAGCCACACAAGTCACCCCATCTTGGATTCCCCTAGGTCTCTAGTTTTCAGAAATGCACAGGTTTGGTAGGTTTCCCTAGGTGACGGCTGAGCTACAAGCCAAAATCTACAGGTAGGCACTTTGCAAAAAACACCTCTGTTTTCCTTCAAAAATTTGGATGTGTCCATGTTGCGCTTTGGGGCGTTTCCTGTCGCAGGCGCTAGGCCTACCCACACAAGTGAGGTATCAGTTTTATCAGGAGATGTGGGGGAACGCTGGGTGGAAGGAAATTTGTGGCTCCTCTCAAATTCCAGAACTTTCTGCCACAGAAATGTGAGGAACAAGTGTTTTTTTAGCCAAATTTTGAGGTTTGCAAAGGATTCTGGGTAACAGAACCTGGTCCGAGCCACACAAGTCACCCCATCTTGGATTCCCCTAGGTCTCTAGTTTTCAGAAATGCACAGGTTTGGTAGGTTTCCCTAGGTGGCAGCTGAGCTACAAGCCAAAATCTACAGGTAGGCACTTTGCAAAAAACACCTCTGTTTTCCTTCAAAAATTTGGATATGTCCACGTTGCGCATTGGGGCGTTTCCTGTCGCGGGCGCTAGGCCTACCCACACAAGTGAGGTATCATTTTTATCGGGAGACGTGGGGGAACGCTGGGTGGAAGGAAATTTGTGGCTCCTCTCAGATTCCAGGACTTTCTGCCACAGAAATGTGAGGAACATGTGTTTTTTTAGCCAAATTTTGAGGTTTGCAAAGGGTTCTGGGTAACAGAACCTGGTCCGAGCCACACAAGTCACCCCATCCTGGATTCCCCTAGGTCTCTAGTTTTCAGAAATGCACAGGTTTGGTAGGTTTCCCTAGGTGGCGGCTGAGCTACAGGCCAAAATCTACAGGTAGGCACTTTGCAAAAAACACCTCTGTTTTCCTTCAAAAATTTGGCTGTGTCCACGTTGCGCTTTGGGGCATTTCCTGTTGCGGGCGCTAGGCCTACCCACACAAGTGAGGTATCATTTTTATCGGGAGACGTGGGGGAACGCTGGGTGGAAGCAAATTCGTGGCTCCTCTCAGATTCCAGAACTTTCTGCCACAGAAATGTGAGGAACATGTGTTTTTTTAGCCAAAGTTTGAGGTTTGCAATGGATTCTGGGTAACAGAACCTGGTCCGAGCCACACAAGTCATCCCATCTTGGATTCCCCTAGGTCTCTAGTTTTCAGAAATGCACAGGTTTGGTAGGTTTCCCTAGGTGGCGGCTGAGCTACAGTCCAAAATCTACAGGTAGGCACTTTGCAAAAAACACCTCTGTTTTCATTGAAAAATTTGGCTGTGTCCACGCTGCGCTTTGGGGCATTTCCTGTTGCGGGCGCTATGCCAACCCACACAAGTGAGGTATCATTTTTATCGGGAGACGTGGGGGAACGCTGGGTGGAAGGAAATTTGTGGCTCCTCTCAGATTCCAGAACTTTCTGCCACAGAAATGTGAGGAACATGTGTTTTTTTAGCCAAATTTTGACGTTTGCAAAGGATTCTGGGTAACAGAACCTGGTCCGAGCCACACAAGTCACCCCATCTTGGATTCCCCTAGGTCTCTAGTTTTCAGAAATGCACAGGTTTGGTAGGTTTCCCTAGGTGGCGGCTGAGCTACAAGCCAAAATCTACAGGTAGGCACTTTGCAAAAAACACCTCTGTTTTCCTTCAAAAATATGGATGTGTCCACGTTGCGCTTTGGGGCATTTCCTGTCGCGGGCGCTAGGCCTACCCACACAAGTGAGGTATCAGTTTTATCGGGAGACGTGGGGGAACGCTGGGTGGAAGCAAATTCGTGGCTCCTCTCAGATTCCAGAACTTTCTGCCACAGAAATGTGAGGAACATGTGTTTTTTTAGCCAAATTTTGAGGTTTGCAATGGATTCTGGGTAACAGAACCTGGTCCGAGCCACACAAGTCACCCCATCTTGGATTCCCCTAGGTCTCTAGTTTTCAGAAATGCACAGGTTTGGTAGGTTTCCCTAGGTGGCGGCTGAGCTACAGTCCAAAATCTACAGGTAGGCACTTTGCAAAAAACACCTCTGTTTTCATTGAAAAATGTGGCTGTGTCCACATTGCGCTTTGGGGCATCTCCTGTTGCGGGTGCTATGCCAACCCACACAAGTGAGGTATCATTTTTATCGGGAGACATGGGGGAACGCTGGGTGGAAGGAAATTTGTGGCTCCTCTCAGATTCCAGAACTTTCTGCCACAGAAATGTGAGGAACATGTGTTTTTTTAGCCTAATTTTGAGGTTTGCAATGGATTCTGGGTAACAGAACCTGGTCCGAGCCACACAAGTCACCCCATCTTGGATTCCCCTAGGTCTCTAGTTTTCAGAAATGCACAGGTTTGGTAGGTTTCCCTAGGTGGCGGCTGAGCTACAGTCCAAAATCTACAGGTAGGCACTTTGCAAAAAACACCTCTGTTTTCATTGAAAAATGTGGCTGTGTCCACGCTGCGCTTTGGGGCATTTCCTGTTGCGGGCGCTAGGCCAACCCACACAAGTGAAGTATCATTTTTATCGGGACACGTGGGGGAACGCTGGGTGGAAGGAAATTTGTGGCTCCTCTCAGATTCCAGAACGTTCTGCCACAGAAATGTGAGGAACATGTGTTTTTTTAGCCAAATTCTGAGGTTTGCAAAGGATTCTGGGTAACAGAACCTGGTCCGAGCCACACAAGTCACCCCATCTTGGATTCCCCTAGGTCTCTAGTTTTCAGAAATGCACAGGTTTGGTAGGTTTCCCTAGGTGGCGGCTGAGCTACAGGCAAAAATCTACAGGTAGGCACTTTGCAAAAAACACCTCTGTTTTCCTTCAAAAATTTGGCTGTGTCCACGTTGCGCTTTGGGGCATTTCCTGTTGCGGGCGCTAGGCCTACCCACACAAGTGAGGTATCATTTTTATCGGGAGACGTGGGGGAACACTGGGTGGAAGCAAATTCGTGGCTCCTCTCAGATTCCAGAACTTTCTGCCACAGAAATGTGAGGAACATGTGTTTTTTTAGCCAAATTTTGAGGTTTGCAAAGGATTCTGGGTAACAGAACCTGGTCCGAGCCACACAAGTCACCCCATATTGGATTCCCCTAGGTCTCTAGTTTTTAGAAATGCACAGGTTTGGTAGGTTTCCCTAGGTGGCGGCTGAGCTACAGTCCAAAATCTACAGGTAGGCACTTTGCAAAAAACACCTCTGTTTTCATTGAAAAATTTGGCTGTGTCCACGTTGCGCTTTGGGGCATTTCCTGTTGCGTGCGCTAAACCAACCCACACAAGTGAGGTATCATTTTTATCGGGAGACGTGGGGGAACGCTGGGTGGAAGGAAATTTGTGGCTCCTCCCAGATTCCAGAACTTTCTGCCACAGAAATGTGAGAAACATGTGTTTTTTTAGCCAAATTTTGAGGTTTGCAAAGGATTCTGGGTAACAGAACCTGGTCCGAGCCACACAAGTCACCCCATCTTGGATTCCCCTAGGTCTCTAGTTTTCAGAAATGCACAGGTTTGGTAGGTTTCCCTAGGTGGCGGCTGAGCTACAGTCCAAAATCTACAGGTAGGCACTTTGCAAAAAACACCTCTGTTTTCATTGAAAAATGTGGCTGTGTCCACGTTGCGCTTTGGGGCATCTCCTGTTGCGGGCGCTAGGCCAACCCACACAAGTGAGGTATCATTTTTATCGGGAGACATGGGGGAACGCTGGGTGGAAGGAAATTTGTGGCTCCTCTCAGATTCCAGAACTTTCTGCCACAGAAATGTGAGGAACATGTGTTTTTTTAGCCAAATTCTGAGGTTTGCAAAGGATTCTGGGTAACAGAACCTGGTCCGAGCCACACAAGTCACCCCATCTTGGATTCCCCTAGGTCTCTAGTTTTCAGAAATGCACAGGTTTGGTAGGTTTCCCTAGGTGGCGGCTGAGCTACAAGCCAAAATCTACAGGTAGGCACTTTGCAAAAAACACCTCTGTTTTCCTTCAAAAATTTGGATATGTCCATGTTGCGCTTTGGGGCGTTTCCTGTCGCGGGCGCTAGGCCTACCCACACAAGTGAGGTATCATTTTTATCGGGAGACGTGGGGGAACGCTGGGTGGAAGGAAATTTGTGGCTCCTCTCAGATTCCAGAACTTTCTGCCACAGAAATGTGAGGAACATGTGTTTTTTTAGCCTAATTTTGAGGTTTGCAATGGATTCTGGGTAACAGAACCTGGTCCGAGCCACACAAGTCACCCCATCTTGGATTCCCCTAGGTCTCTATTTTTCAGAAATGCACAGGTTTGGTAGGTTTCCCTAGGTGGCGGCTGAGCTACAGTCCAAAATCTACAGGTAGGCACTTTGCAAAAAACACCTCTGTTTTCATTGTAAAATTTGGCTGTGTCCACGCTGCGCTTTGGGGCATTTCCTGTTGCGGGCGCTAGGCCAACCCACACAAGTGAGGTATCATTTTTATCGGGAGACGTGGGGGAACGCTGGGTGGAAGGAAATTTGTGGCTCCTCTCAGATTCCAGAACTTTGTGCCACAGAAATGTGAGGAACATGTGTTTTTTTAGCCAAATTTTGAGGTTTGCAAAGGATTCTGGGTAACAGAACCTGGTCCGAGCCACACAAGTCACCCCATCTTGGATTCCCCTAGGTCTCTAGTTTTCAGAAATGCACAGGTTTGGTAGGTTTCCCTAGGTGGCGGCTGAGCTACAAGCCAAAATCTACAGGTAGGCACTTTGCAAAAAACACCTCTGTTTTCCTTCAAAAATTTGGATGTGTCCACGTTGCGCTTTGGGGCGTTTCCTGTCGCGGGCGCTAGGCCTACCCACACAAGTGAGGTATCAGTTTTATCGGGAGACGTGGGGGGACGCTAGGTGGAAGCAAATTCGTGGCTCCTCTCAGATTCCAGAACTTTCTGCCACAGAAATGTGAGGAACATGTCTTTTTTTAGCCAAATTTTGAGGTTTGCAATGGATTCTGGGTAACAGAACCTGGTCCGAGCCACACAAGTCACCCCATCTTGGATTCCCCTAGGTCTCTAGTTTTCAGAAATGCACAGGCTTGGTAGGTTTCCCTAGGTGGCGGGTGAGCTACAGTCCAAAATCTACAGGTAGGCACTTTGCAAAAAACACCTCTGTTTTCATTGAAAAATTTGGCTGTGTCCACGCTGCGCTTTGGGGCATTTCCTGTTGCGGGCGCTAGGCCAACCCACACAAGTGAGGTATCATTTTTATCGGGAGACGTGGGGGAACGCTGGGTGGAAGGAAATTTGTGGCTCCTCTCAGATTTCAGAACTTTCTGCCACAGAAATGTGAGGAACATGTGTTTTTTTAGCCAAATTTTGAGGTTTGCAAAGGATTCTGGGTAACAGAACCTGGTCCGAGCCACACAAGTCACCCCATCTTGGATTCCCCTAGGTCTCTAGTTTTCAGAAATGCACAGGTTTGGTAGGTTCCCCTAGGTGGCGGCTGAGCTACAAGCCACAATCTACAGGTAGGCACTTTGCAAAAAACACCTCTGTTTTCCTTCAAAAATTTGGATGTGTCCACGTTGCGCTTTGGGGCGTTTCCTGTCGCGGGCGCTAGGCCTACCCACACAAGTGAGGTATCAGTTTTATCGGGAGACGTGGGGGGACGCTGGGTGGAAGCAAATTCGTGGCTCCTCTCAGATTCCAGAACTTTCTGCCACAGAAATGTGAGGAACATGTGTTTTTTTAGCCAAATTTTGAGGTTTGCAATGGATTCTGGGTAACAGAACCTGGTCCGAGCCACACAAGTCACCCCATCTTGGATTCCCCTAGGTCTCTAGTTTTCAGAAATGCACAGGTTTGGTAGGTTTCCCTAGGTGGCGGCTGAGCTACAGTCCAAAATCTACAGGTAGGCACTTTGCAAAAAACACCTCTGTTTTCATTGAAAAATGTGGCTGTGTCCACGTTGCGCTTTGGGGCATCTCCTGTTGCGGGTGCTAGGCCAACCCACACAAGTGAGGTATCATTTTTATCGGGAGACATGGGGGAACGCTGGGTGGAAGGAAATTTGTGGCTCCTCTCAGATTCCAGAACTTTCTGCCACAGAAATGTGAGGAACATGTGTTTTTTTAGCCTAATTTTGAGGTTTGCAATGGATTCTGGGTAACAGAACCTGGTCCGAGCCACACAAGTCACCCCATCTTGGATTCCCCTAGGTCTCTAGTTTTCAGAAATGCACAGGTTTGGTAGGTTTCCCTAGGTGGCGGCTGAGCTACAGTCCAAAATCTACAGGTAGGCACTTTGCAAAAAACACCTCTGTTTTCATTGAAAAATGTGGCTGTGTCCACGCTGTGCTTTGGGGCATTTCCTGTTGCGGGCGCTAGGCCAACCCACACAAGTGAGGTATCATTTTTATCGGGACACGTGGGGGAACGCTGGGTGGAAGGAAATTTGTGGCTCCTCTCAGATTCCAGAACGTTCTGCCACAGAAATGTGAGGAACATGTGTTTTTTTAGCCAAATTCTGAGGTTTGCAAAGGATTCTGGGTAACAGAACCTGGTCCGAGCCACACAAGTCACCCCATCTTGGATTCCCCTAGTTCTCTAGTTTTCAGAAATGCACAGGTTTGGTAGGTTTCCCTAGGTGGCGGCTGAGCTACAGGCCAAAATCTACAGGTAGGCACTTTGCAAAAAACACCTCTGTTTTCCTTCAAAAATTTGGCTGTGTCCACGTTGCGCTTTGGGGCATTTCCTGTTGCGGGCGCTAGGCCTACCCACACAAGTGAGGTATCATTTTTATCGGGAGACGTGGGGGAACGCTGGGTGGAAGCAAATTCGTGGCTCCTCTCAGATTCCAGAACTTTCTGCCACAGAAATGTGAGGAACATGTGTTTTTTTAGCCAAATTTTGAGGTTTGCAATGGATTCTGGGTAACAGAACCTGGTCCGAGCCACACAAGTCACCCCATATTGGATTCCCCTAGGTCTCTAGTTTTTAGAAATGCACAGGTTTGGTAGGTTTCCCTAGGTGGCGGCTGAGCTACAGTCCAAAATCTACAGGTAGGCACTTTGCAAAAAACACCTCTGTTTTCATTGAAAAATTTGGCTGTGTCCACGTTGCGCTTTGGGGCATTTCCTGTTGCGTGCGCTAGACCAACCCACACAAGTGAGGTATCATTTTTATCGGGAGACGTGGGGGAACGCTGGGTGGAAGGAAATTTGTGGCTCCTCCCAGATTCCAGAACTTTCTGCCACAGAAATGTGAGGAACATGTGTTTTTTTAGCCAAATTTTGAGGTTTGCAAAGGATTCTGGGTAACAGAACCTGGTCCGAGCCACACAAGTCACCCCATCTTGGATTCCCCTAGGTCTCTAGTTTTCAGAAATGCACAGGTTTGGTAGGTTTCCCTAGGTGGCGGCTGAGCTACAGTCCAAAATCTACAGGTAGGCACTTTGCAAAAAACACCTCTGTTTTCATTGAAAAATGTGGCTGTGTCCACGTTGCGCTTTGGGGCATCTCCTGTTGCGGGCGCTAGGCCAACCCACACAAGTGAGGTATCATTTTTATCGGGAGACATGGGGGAACGCTGGGTGGAAGGAAATTTGTGGCTCCTCTCAGATTCCAGAACTTTCTGCCACAGAAATGTGAGGAACATGTGTTTTTTTAGCCAAATTCTGAGGTTTGCAAAGGATTCTGGGTAACAGAACCTGGTCCGAGCCACACAAGTCACCCCATCTTGGATTCCCCTAGGTCTCTAGTTTTCAGAAATGCACAGGTTTGGTAGGTTTCCCTAGGTGGCGGCTGAGCTACAAGCCAAAATCTACAGGTAGGCACTTTGCAAAAAACACCTCTGTTTTCCTTCAAAAATTTGGATATGTCCATGTTGCGCTTTGGGGCGTTTCCTGTCGCGGGCGCTAGGCCTACCCACACAAGTGAGGTATCATTTTTATCGGGAGACGTGGGGGAACGCTGGGTGGAAGGAAATTTGTGGCTCCTCTCAGATTCCAGAACTTTCTGCCACAGAAATGTGAGGAACATGTGTTTTTTTAGCCTAATTTTGAGGTTTGCAATGGATTCTGGGTAACAGAACCTGGTCCGAGCCACACAAGTCACCCCATCTTGGATTCCCCTAGGTCTCTATTTTTCAGAAATGCACAGGTTTGGTAGGTTTCCCTAGGTGGCGGCTGAGCTACAGTCCAAAATCTACAGGTAGGCACTTTGCAAAAAACACCTCTGTTTTCATTGTAAAATTTGGCTGTGTCCACGCTGCGCTTTGGGGCATTTCCTGTCGCGGGCGCTAGGCCTACCCACACAAGTGAGGTATCATTTTTATCGGGAGACGTGGGGGAACGCTGGGTGGAAGGAAATTTGTGGCTCCTCTCAGATTCCAGAACTTCCTGCCACAGAAATGTGAGGAACATGTGTTTTTTTAGCCTAATTTTGAGGTTTGCAATGGATTCTGGGTAACAGAACCTGGTCCGAGCCTCACAAGTCACCCCATCTTGGATTCCCCTAGGTCTCTATTTTTCAGAAATGCACAGGTTTGGTAGGTTTCCCTAGGTGGCGGCTGAGCTACAGTCCAAAATCTACAGGTAGGCACTTTGCAAAAAACACCTCTGTTTTCATTGTAAAATTTGGCTGTGTCCACGCTGCGCTTTGGGGCATTTCCTGTCGCGGGCGCTAGGCCTACCCACACAAGTGAGGTATCATTTTTATCGGGAGACGTGGGGGAACGCTGGGTGGAAGGAAATTTGTGGCTCCTCTCAGATTCCAGAACTTTCTGCCACAGAAATGTGAGGAACATGTGTTTTTTTAGCCTAATTTTGAGGTTTGCAATGGATTCTGGGTAACAGAACCTGGTCCGAGCCACACAAGTCACCCCATCTTGGATTCCCCTAGGTCTCTATTTTTCAGAAATGCACAGGTTTGGTAGGTTTCCCTAGGTGGCGGCTGAGCTACAGTCCAAAATCTACAGGTAGGCACTTTGCAAAAAACACCTCTGTTTTCATTGTAAAATTTGGCTGTGTCCACGCTGCGCTTTGGGGCATTTCCTGTCGCGGGCGCTAGGCCTACCCACACAAGTGAGGTATCATTTTTATCGGGAGACGTGGGGGAACGCTGGGTGGAAGGAAATTTGTGGCTCCTCTCAGATTCCAGAACTTCCTGCCACAGAAATGTGAGGAACATGTGTTTTTTTAGCCTAATTTTGAGGTTTGCAATGGATTCTGGGTAACAGAACCTGGTCCGAGCCTCACAAGTCACCCCATCTTGGATTCCCCTAGGTCTCTAGTTTTCAGAAATGCACAGGTTTGGTAGGTTTCTCTAGGTGGCGGCTGAGCTACAAGCCAAAATCTACAGGTAGGCACTTTGCAAAAAACACCTCTGTTTTCCTTCAAAAATTTGGATGTGTCCACGTTGCGCTTTGGGGCGTTTCCTGTTGCGGGCGCTAGGCCTACCCACACAAGTGAGGTATCAGTTTTATCGGGAGACATGGGGGGACGCTAGGTGGAAGCAAATTCGTGGCTCCTCTCAGATTCCAGAACTTTCTGCCACAGAAATGTGAGGAACATGTCTTTTTTTAGCCAAATTTTGAGGTTTGCAATGGATTCTGGGTAACAGAACCTGGTCCGAGCCACACAAGTCACCCCATCTTGGATTCCCCTAGGTCTCTAGTTTTCAGAAATGCACAGGCTTGGTAGGTTTCCCTAGGTGGCGGGTGAGCTACAGTCCAAAATCTACAGGTAGGCACTTTGCAAAAAACACCTCTGTTTTCATTGAAAAATTTGGCTGTGTCCACGCTGCGATTTGGGGCATTTCCTGTTGCGGGCGCTAGGCCAACCCACACAAGTGAGGTATCATTTTTATCGGGAGACGTGGGGGAACGCTGGGTGGAAGGAAATTTGTGGCTCCTCTCAGATTCCAGAACTTTCTGCCACAGAAATGTGAGGAACATGTGTTTTTTTAGCCAAATTTTGAGGTTTGCAAAGGATTCTGGGTAACAGATCCTGGTCCGAGCCACACAAGTCACCCCATCTTGGATTCCCCTAGGTCTCTAGTTTTCAGAAATGCACAGGTTTGGTAGGTTTCCCTAGGTGGCGGCTGAGCTACAAGCCACAATCTACAGGTAGGCACTTTGCAAAAAACACCTCTGTTTTCCTTCAAAAATTTGGATGTGTCCACGTTGCGCTTTGGGGCGTTTCCTGTCGCGGGCGCTAGGCCTACCCACACAAGTGAGGTATCAGTTTTATCGGGAGACGTGGGGGGACGCTGGGTGGAAGCAAATTCGTGGCTCCTCTGAGATTCCAGAACTTTCTGCCACAGAAATGTGAGGAACATGTGTTTTTTTAGCCAAATTTTGAGGTTTGCAATGGATTCTGGGTAACAGAACCTGGTCCGAGCCACACAAGTCACCCCATCTTGGATTCCCCTAGGTCTCTAGTTTTCAGAAATGCACAGGTTTGGTAGGTTTCCCTAGGTGGCGGCTGAGCTACAGTCCAAAATCTACAGGTAGGCACTTTGCAAAAAACACCTCTGTTTTCATTGAAAAATGTGGCTGTGTCCACGTTGCGCTTTGGGGCATCTCCTGTTGCGGGTGCTAGGCCAACCCACACAAGTGAGGTATCATTTTTATCGGGAGACATGGGGGAACGCTGGGTGGAAGGAAATTTGTGGCTCCTCTCAGATTCCAGAACTTTCTGCCACAGAAATGTGAGGAACATGTGTTTTTTTAGCCTAATTTTGAGGTTTGCAATGGATTCTGGGTAACAGAACCTGGTCCGAGCCACACAAGTCACCCCATCTTGGATTCCCCTAGGTCTCTAGTTTTCAGAAATGCACAGGTTTGGTAGGTTTCCCTAGGTGGCGGCTGAGCTACAGTCCAAAATCTACAGGTAGGCACTTTGCAAAAAACACCTCTGTTTTCATTGAAAAATGTGGCTGTGTCCACGCTGCGCTTTGGGGCATTTCCTGTTGCGGGCGCTAGGCCAACCCACACAAGTGAGGTATCATTTTTATCGGGACACGTGGGGGAACGCTGGGTGGAAGGAAATTTGTGGCTCCTCTCAGATTCCAGAACGTTCTGCCACAGAAATGTGAGGAACATGTGTTTTTTTAGCCAAATTCTGAGGTTTGCAAAGGATTCTGGGTAACAGAACCTGGTCCGAGCCACACAAGTCACCCCATCTTGGATTCCCCTAGGTCTCTAGTTTTCAGAAATGCACAGGTTTGGTAGGTTTCCCTAGGTGGCGGCTGAGCTACAGGCCAAAATCTACAGGTAGGCACTTTGCAAAAAACACCTCTGTTTTCCTTCAAAAGTTTGGCTGTGTCCACGTTGCGCTTTGGGGCATTTCCTGTTGCGGGCGCTAGGCCTACCCACACAAGTGAGGTATCATTTTTATCGGGAGACGTGGGGGAACGCTGGGTGGAAGCAAATTCGTGGCTCCTCTCAGATTCCAGAACTTTCTGCCACAGAAATGTGAGGAACATGTGTTTTTTTAGCCAAATTTTGAGGTTTGCAATGGATTCTGGGTAACAGAACCTGGTCCGAGCCACACAAGTCACCCCATATTGGATTCCCCTAGGTCTCTAGTTTTTAGAAATGCACAGGTTTGGTAGGTTTCCCTAGGTGGCGGCTGAGCTACAGTCCAAAATCTACAGGTAGGCACTTTGCAAAAAACACATCTGTTTTCATTGAAAAATTTGGCTGTGTCCACGTTGCGCTTTGGGGCATTTCCTGTTGCGTGCGCTAGACCAACCCACACAAGTGAGGTATCATTTTTATCGGGAGACGTGGGGGAACGCTGGGTGGAAGGAAATTTGTGGCTCCTCCCAGATTCCAGACTTTCTGCCACAGAAATGTGAGGAACATGTGTTTTTTTAGCCAAATTTTTAGGTTTGCAAAGGATTCTGGGTAACAGAACCTGGTCCGAGCCACACAAGTCACCCCATCTTGGATTCCCCTAGGTCTCTAGTTTTCAGAAATGCACAGGTTTGGTAGGTTTCCCTAGGTGGCGGCTGAGCTACAGTCCAAAATCTACAGGTAGGCACTTTGCAAAAAACACCTCTGTTTTCATTGAAAAATGTGGCTGTGTCCACGTTGCGCTTTGGGGCATCTCCTGTTGCGGGCGCTAGGCCAACCCACACAAGTGAGGTATCATTTTTATCGGGAGACATGGGGGAACGCTGGGTGGAAGGAAATTTGTGGCTCCTCTCAGATTCCAGAACTTTCTGCCACAGAAATGTGAGGAACATGTGTTTTTTTAGCCAAATTCTGAGGTTTGCAAAGGATTCTGGGTAACAGAACCTGGTCCGAGCCACACAAGTCACCCCATCTTGGATTCCCCTAGGTCTCTAGTTTTCAGAAATGCACAGGTTTGGTAGGTTTCCCTAGGTGGCGGCTGAGCTACAAGCCAAAATCTACAGGTAGGCACTTTGCAAAAAACACCTCTGTTTTCCTTCAAAAATTTGGATATGTCCATGTTGCGCTTTGGGGCGTTTCCTGTCGCGGGCGCTAGGCCTACCCACACAAGTGAGGTATCATTTTTATCGGGAGACGTGGGGGAACGCTGGGTGGAAGGAAATTTGTGGCTCCTCTCAGATTCCAGAACTTTCTGCCACAGAAATGTGAGGAACATGTGTTTTTTTAGCCTAATTTTGAGGTTTGCAATGGATTCTGGGTAACAGAACCTGGTCCGAGCCACACAAGTCACCCCATCTTGGATTCCCCTAGGTCTCTATTTTTCAGAAATGCACAGGTTTGGTAGGTTTCCCTAGGTGGCGGCTGAGCTACAGTCCAAAATCTACAGGTAGGCACTTTGCAAAAAACACCTCTGTTTTCATTGTAAAATTTGGCTGTGTCCACGCTGCGCTTTGGGGCATTTCCTGTTGCGTGCGCTAGGCCAACCCACACAAGTGAGGTATCATTTTTATCGGGAGACGTGGGGGAACGCTGGGTGGAAGGAAATTTGTGGCTCCTCTCAGATTCCAGAACTTTCTGCCACAGAAATGTGAGGAACATGTGTTTTTTTAGCCAAATTTTGAGGTTTGCAAAGGATTCTGGGTAACAGAACCTGGTCCGAGCCACACAAGTCACCCCATCTTGGATTCCCCTAGGTCTCTAGTTTTCAGAAATGCACAGGTTTGGTAGGTTTCCCTAGGTGGCGGCTGAGCTACAAGCCAAAATCTACAGATAGGCACTTTGCAAAAAACACCTCTGTTTTCCTTCAAAAATTTGGATGTGTCCACGTTGCGCTTTGGGGCGTTTCCTGTCGCGGGCGGTAGGCCTACCCACACAAGTGAGGTATCAGTTTTATCGGGAGACGTGGGGGGACGCTAGGTGGAAGCAAATTCGTGGCTCCTCTCAGATTCCAGAACTTTCTGCCACAGAAATGTGAGGAACATGTCTTTTTTTAGCCAAATTTTGAGGTTTGCAATGGATTCTGGGTAACAGAACCTGGTCCGAGCCACACAAGTCACCCCATCTTGGATTCCCCTAGGTCTCTAGTTTTCAGAAATGCACAGGCTTGGTAGGTTTCCCTAGGTGGCGGGTGAGCTACAGTCCAAAATCTACAGGTAGGCACTTTGCAAAAAACACCTCTGTTTTCATTGAAAAATTTGGCTGTGTCCACGCTGCGCTTTGGGGCATTTCCTGTTGCGGGCGCTAGGCCAACCCACACAAGTGAGGTATCATTTTTATCGGGAGACGTGGGGGAACGCTGGGTGGAAGGAAATTTGTGGCTCCTCTCAGATTCCAGAACTTTCTGCCACAGAAATGTGAGGAACATGTGTTTTTTTAGCCAAATTTTGAGGTTTGCAAAGGATTCTGGGTAACAGAACCTGGTCCGAGCCACACAAGTCACCCCATCTTGGATTCCCCTAGGTCTCTAGTTTTCAGAAATGCACAGGTTTGGTAGGTTTCCCTAGGTGGCGGCTGAGCTACAAGCCACAATCTACAGGTAGGCACTTTGCAAAAAACACCTCTGTTTTCCTTCAAAAATTTGGATGTGTCCACGTTGCGCTTTGGGGCGTTTCCTGTCGCGGGCGCTAGGCCTACCCACACAAGTGAGGTATCAGTTTTATCGGGAGACGTGGGGGGACGCTGGGTGGAAGCAAATTCGTGGCTCCTCTCAGATTCCAGAACTTTCTGCCACAGAAATGTGAGGAACATGTGTTTTTTTAGCCAAATTTTGAGGTTTGCAATGGATTCTGGGTAACAGAACCTGGTCCGAGCCACACAAGTCACCCCATCTTGGATTCCCCTAGGTCTCTAGTTTTCAGAAATGCACAGGTTTGGTAGGTTTCCCTAGGTGGCGGCTGAGCTACAGTCCAAAATCTACAGGTAGGCACTTTGCAAAAAACACCTCTGTTTTCATTGAAAAATGTGGCTGTGTCCACGTTGCGCTTTGGGGCATCTCCTGTTGCGGGTGCTAGGCCAACCCACACAAGTGAGGTATCATTTTTATCGGGAGACATGGGGGAACGCTGGGTGGAAGGAAATTTGTGGCTCCTCTCAGATTCCAGAACTTTCTGCCACAGAAATGTGAGGAACATGTGTTTTTTTAGCCAAATTTTGAGGTTTGCAATGGATTCTGGGTAACAGAACCTGGTCCGAGCCACACAAGTCACCCCATCTTGGATTCCCCTAGGTCTCTAGTTTTCAGAAATGCACAGGTTTAGTAGGTTTCCCTAGGTGGCGGCTGAGCTACAGTCCAAAATCTACAGGTAGGCACTTTGCAAAAAACACCTCTGTTTTCATTGAAAAATGTGGCTGTGTCCACGTTGCGCTTTGGGGCATCTCCTGTTGCGGGTGCTAGGCCAACCCACACAAGTGAGGTATCATTTTTATCGGGAGACATGGGGGAACGCTGGGTGGAAGGAAATTTGTGGCTCCTCTCAGATTCCAGAACTTTCTGCCACAGAAATGTGAGGAACATGTGTTTTTTTAGCCTAATTTTGAGGTTTGCAATGGATTCTGGGTAACAGAACCTGGTCCGAGCCACACAAGTCACCCCATCTTGGATTCCCCTAGGTCTCTAGTTTTCAGAAATGCACAGGTTTGGTAGGTTTCCCTAAGTGGCGGCTGAGCTACAGTCCAAAATCTACAGGTAGGCACTTTGCAAAAAACACCTCTGTTTTCATTGAAAAATTTGGCTGTGTCCACGCTGCGCTTTGGGGCATTTCCTGTTGCGGGCGCTAGGCCAAACCACACAAGTGAGGTATCATTTTTATCGGGACACGTGGGGGAACGCTGGGTGGAAGGAAATTTGTGGCTCCTCTCAGATTCCAGAACGTTCTGCCACAGAAATGTGAGGAACATGTGTTTTTTTAGCCAAATTCTGAGGTTTGCAAAGGATTCTGGGTAACAGAACCTGGTCCGAGCCACACAAGTCACCCCATCTTGGATTCCCCTAGGTCTCTAGTTTTCAGAAATGCACAGGTTTGGTAGGTTTCCCTAGGTGGCGGCTGAGCTACAAGCCAAAATCTACAGGTAGGCACTTTGCAAAAAACACCTCTGTTTTCCTTCAAAAATTTGGATATGTCCATGTTGCGCTTTGGGGCGTTTCCTGTCGCGGGCGCTAGGCCTACCCACACAAGTGAGGTATCATTTTTATCGGGAGACGTGGGGGAACGCTGGGTGGAAGGAAATTTGTGGCTCCTCTCAGATTCCAGAACTTTCTGCCACAGAAATGTGAGGAACATGTGTTTTTTTAGCCTAATTTTGAGGTTTGCAATGGATTCTGGGTAACAGAACCTGGTCCGAGCCACACAAGTCACCCCATCTTGGATTCCCCTAGGTCTCTATTTTTCAGAAATGCACAGGTTTGGTAGGTTTCCCTAGGTGGCGGCTGAGCTACAGTCCAAAATCTACAGGTAGGCACTTTGCAAAAAACACCTCTGTTTTCATTGTAAAATTTGGCTGTGTCCACGCTGCGCTTTGGGGCATTTCCTGTTGCGGGCGCTAGGCCAACCCACACAAGTGAGGTATCATTTTTATCGGGAGACGTGGGGGAACGCTGGGTGGAAGGAAATTTGTGGCTCCTCTCAGATTCCAGAACTTTCTGCCACAGAAATGTGAGGAACATGTGTTTTTTTAGCCAAATTTTGAGGTTTGCAAAGGATTCTGGGTAACAGAACCTGGTCCGAGCCACACAAGTCACCCCATCTTGGATTCCCCTAGGTCTCTAGTTTTCAGAAATGCACAGGTTTGGTAGGTTTCCCTAGGTGGCGGCTGAGCTACAAGCCAAAATCTACAGATAGGCACTTTGCAAAAAACACCTCTGTTTTCCTTCAAAAATTTGGATGTGTCCACGTTGCGCTTTGGGGCGTTTCCTGTCGCGGGCGGTAGGCCTACCCACACAAGTGAGGTATCAGTTTTATCGGGAGACGTGGGGGGACGCTAGGTGGAAGCAAATTCGTGGCTCCTCTCAGATTCCAGAACTTTCTGCCACAGAAATGTGAGGAACATGTCTTTTTTTAGCCAAATTTTGAGGTTTGCAATGGATTCTGGGTAACAGAACCTGGTCCGAGCCACACAAGTCACCCCATCTTGGATTCCCCTAGGTCTCTAGTTTTCAGAAATGCACAGGCTTGGTAGGTTTCCCTAGGTGGCGGGTGAGCTACAGTCCAAAATCTACAGGTAGGCACTTTGCAAAAAACACCTCTGTTTTCATTGAAAAATTTGGCTGTGTCCACGCTGCGCTTTGGGGCATTTCCTGTTGCGGGCGCTAGGCCAACCCACACAAGTGAGGTATCATTTTTATCGGGAGACGTGGGGGAACGCTGGGTGGAAGGAAATTTGTGGCTCCTCTCAGATTCCAGAACTTTCTGCCACAGAAATGTGAGGAACATGTGTTTTTTTAGCCAAATTTTGAGGTTTGCAAAGGATTCTGGGTAACAGAACCTGGTCCGAGCCACACAAGTCACCCCATCTTGGATTCCCCTAGGTCTCTAGTTTTCAGAAATGCACAGGTTTGGTAGGTTTCCCTAGGTGGCGGCTGAGCTACAAGCCACAATCTACAGGTAGGCACTTTGCAAAAAACACCTCTGTTTTCCTTCAAAAATTTGGATGTGTCCACGTTGCGCTTTGGGGCGTTTCCTGTCGCGGGCGCTAGGCCTACCCACACAAGTGAGGTATCAGTTTTATCGGGAGACGTGGGGGGACGCTGGGTGGAAGCAAATTCGTGGCTCCTCTCAGATTCCAGAACTTTCTGCCACAGAAATGTGAGGAACATGTGTTTTTTTAGCCAAATTTTGAGGTTTGCAATGGATTCTGGGTAACAGAACCTGGTCCGAGCCACACAAGTCACCCCATCTTGGATTCCCCTAGGTCTCTAGTTTTCAGAAATGCACAGGTTTGGTAGGTTTCCCTAGGTGGCGGCTGAGCTACAGTCCAAAATCTACAGGTAGGCACTTTGCAAAAAACACCTCTGTTTTCATTGAAAAATGTGGCTGTGTCCACGTTGCGCTTTGGGGCATCTCCTGTTGCGGGTGCTAGGCCAACCCACACAAGTGAGGTATCATTTTTATCGGGAGACATGGGGGAACGCTGGGTGGAAGGAAATTTGTGGCTCCTCTCAGATTCCAGAACTTTCTGCCACAGAAATGTGAGGAACATGTGTTTTTTTAGCCAAATTTTGAGGTTTGCAATGGATTCTGGGTAACAGAACCTGGTCCGAGCCACACAAGTCACCCCATCTTGGATTCCCCTAGGTCTCTAGTTTTCAGAAATGCACAGGTTTGGTAGGTTTCCCTAGGTGGCGGCTGAGCTACAGTCCAAAATCTACAGGTAGGCACTTTGCAAAAAACACCTCTGTTTTCATTGAAAAATGTGGCTGTGTCCACGTTGCGCTTTGGGGCATCTCCTGTTGCGGGTGCTAGGCCAACCCACACAAGTGAGGTATCATTTTTATCGGGAGACATGGGGGAACGCTGGGTGGAAGGAAATTTGTGGCTCCTCTCAGATTCCAGAACTTTCTGCCACAGAAATGTGAGGAACATGTGTTTTTTTAGCCTAATTTTGAGGTTTGCAATGGATTCTGGGTAACAGAACCTGGTCCGAGCCACACAAGTCACCCCATCTTGGATTCCCCTAGGTCTCTAGTTTTCAGAAATGCACAGGTTTGGTAGGTTTCCCTAAGTGGCGGCTGAGCTACAGTCCAAAATCTACAGGTAGGCACTTTGCAAAAAACACCTCTGTTTTCATTGAAAAATTTGGCTGTGTCCACGCTGCGCTTTGGGGCATTTCCTGTTGCGGGCGCTAGGCCAAACCACACAAGTGAGGTATCATTTTTATCGGGACACGTGGGGGAACGCTGGGTGGAAGGAAATTTGTGGCTCCTCTCAGATTCCAGAACGTTCTGCCACAGAAATGTGAGGAACATGTGTTTTTTTAGCCAAATTCTGAGGTTTGCAAAGGATTCTGGGTAACAGAACCTGGTCCGAGCCACACAAGTCACCCCATCTTGGATTCCTCTAGGTCTCTAGTTTTCAGAAATGCACAGGTTTGGTAGGTTTCCCTAGGTGGCGGCTGAGCTACAGGCCAAAATCTACAGGTAGGCACTTTGCAAAAAACACCTCTGTTTTCCTTCAAAAATTTGGCTGTGTCCACGTTGCGCTTTGGGGCATTTCCTGTTGCGGGCGCTAGGCCTACCCACACAAGTGAGGTATCATTTTTATCGGGAGACGTGGGGGAACGCTGGGTGGAAGCAAATTCGTGGCTCCTCTCAGATTCCAGAACTTTCTGCCACAGAAATGTGAGGAACATGTGTTTTTTTAGCCAAATTTTGAGGTTTGCAATGGATTCTGGGTAACAGAACCTGGTCCGAGCCACACAAGTCACCCCATATTGGATTCCCCTAGGTCTCTAGTTTTTAGAAATGCACAGGTTTGGTAGGTTTCCCTAGGTGGCGGCTGAGCTACAGTCCAAAATCTACAGGTAGGCACTTTGCAAAAAACACCTCTGTTTTCATTGAAAAATTTGGCTGTGTCCACGCTGCGCTTTGGGGCATTTCCTGTTGCGGGCGCTAGGCCAACCCACACAAGTGAGGTATCATTTTTATCGGGACACGTGGGGGAACGCTGGGTGGAAGGAAATTTGTGGCTCCTCTCAGATTCCAGAACGTTCTGCCACAGAAATGTGAGGAACATGTGTTTTTTTAGCCAAATTCTGAGGTTTGCAAAGGATTCTGGGTAACAGAACCTGGTCCGAGCCACACAAGTCACCCCATCTTGGATTCCCCTAGGTCTCTAGTTTTCAGAAATGCACAGGTTTGGTAGGTTTCCCTAGGTGGCGGCTGAGCTACAGGCCAAAATCTACAGGTAGGCACTTTGCAAAAAACACCTCTGTTTTCCTTCAAAAATTTGGCTGTGTCCATGTTGCGCTTTGGGGCATTTCCTGTTGCGGGCGCTAGGCCTACCCACACAAGTGAGGTATCATTTTTATCGGGAGACGTGGGGGAACGCTGGCTGGAAGCAAATTCGTGGCTCCTCTCAGATTCCAGAACTTTCTGCCACAGAAATGTGAGGAACATGTGTTTTTTTAGCCAAATTTTGAGGTTTGCAATGGATTCTGGGTAACAGAACCTGGTCCGAGCCACACAAGTCACCCCATATTGGATTCCCCTAGGTCTCTAGTTTTTAGAAATGCACAGGTTTGGTAGGTTTCCCTAGGTGGCGGCTGAGCTACAGTCCAAAATCTACAGGTAGGCACTTTGCAAAAAACACCTCTGTTTTCCTTCAAAAATTTGGATATGTCCATGTTGCGCTTTGGGGCGTTTCCTGTCGCGGGCGCTAGGCCTACCCACACAAGTGAGGTATCATTTTTATCGGGAGACGTGGGGGAACGCTGGGTGGAAGGAAATTTGTGGCTCCTCTCAGATTCCAGAACTTTCTGCCACAGAAATGTGAGGAACATGTGTTTTTTTAGCCTAATTTTGAGGTTTGCAATGGATTCTGGGTAACAGAACCTGGTCCGAGCCACACAAGTCACCCCATCTTGGATTCTCCTAGGTCTCTATTTTTCAGAAATGCACAGGTTTGGTAGGTTTCCCTAGGTGGCGGCTGAGCTACAGTCCAAAATCTACAGGTAGGCACTTTGCAAAAAACACCTCTGTTTTCATTGTAAAATTTGGCTGTGTCCACGCTGCGCTTTGGGGTTTTTCCTGTTGCGGGCGCTAGACCAACCCACACAAGTGAGGTATCATTTTTATCGGGAGACGTGGGGGAACGCTGGGTGGAAGGAAATTTGTGGCTCCTCTCAGATTCCAGAACGTTCTGCCACAGAAATGTGAGGAACATGTGTTTTTTTAGCCAAATTCTGAGGTTTGCAAAGGATTCTGGGTAACAGAACCTGGTCCGAGCCACACAAGTCACCCCATCTTGGATTCCCCTAGGTCTCTAGTTTTCAGAAATGCACAGGTTTGGTAGGTTTCCCTAGGTGGCGGCTGAGCTACAGGCCAAAATCTACAGGTAGGCACTTTGCAAAAAACACCTCTGTTTTCCTTCAAAAATTTGGCTGTGTCCACGTTGCGCTTTGGGGCATTTCCTGTTGCGGGCGCTAGGCCTACCCACACAAGTGAGGTATCATTTTTATCGGGAGACGTGGGGGAACGCTGGGTGGAAGCAAATTCGTGGCTCCTCTCAGATTCCAGAACTTTCTGCCACAGAAATGTGAGGAACATGTGTTTTTTTAGCCAAATTTTGAGGTTTGCAATGGATTCTGGGTAACAGAACCTGGTCCGAGCCACACAAGTCACCCCATATTGGATTCCCCTAGGTCTCTAGTTTTTAGAAATGCACAGGTTTGGTAGGTTTCCCTAGGTGGCGGCTGAGCTACAGTCCAAAATCTACCGGTAGGCACTTTGCAAAAAACACCTCTGTTTTCATTGAAAAATTTGGCTGTGTCCACGCTGCGCTTTGGGGCATTTCCTGTTGCGGGCGCTAGGCCAACCCACACAAGTGAGGTATCATTTTTATCGGGACACGTGGGGGAACGCTGGGTGGAAGGAAATTTGTGGCTCCTCTCAGATTCCAGAACGTTCTGCCACAGAAATGTGAGGAACATGTGTTTTTTTAGCCAAATTCTGAGGTTTGCAAAGGATTCTGGGTAACAGAACCTGGTCCGAGCCACACAAGTCACCCCATCTTGGATTCCCCTAGGTCTCTAGTTTTCAGAAATGCACAGGTTTGGTAGGTTTCCCTAGGTGGCGGCTGAGCTACAGGCCAAAATCTACAGGTAGGCACTTTGCAAAAAACACCTCTGTTTTCCTTCAAAAATTTGGCTGTGTCCATGTTGCGCTTTGGGGCATTTCCTGTTGCGGGCGCTAGGCCTACCCACACAAGTGAGGTATCATTTTTATCGGGAGACGTGGGGGAACGCTGGCTGGAAGCAAATTCGTGGCTCCTCTCAGATTCCAGAACTTTCTGCCACAGAAATGTGAGGAACATGTGTTTTTTTAGCCAAATTTTGAGGTTTGCAATGGATTCTGGGTAACAGAACCTGGTCCGAGCCACACAAGTCACCCCATATTGGATTCCCCTAGGTCTCTAGTTTTTAGAAATGCACAGGTTTGGTAGGTTTCCCTAGGTGGCGGCTGAGCTACAGTCCAAAATCTACAGGTAGGCACTTTGCAAAAAACACCTCTGTTTTCCTTCAAAAATTTGGATATGTCCATGTTGCGCTTTGGGGCGTTTCCTGTCGCGGGCGCTAGGCCTACCCACACAAGTGAGGTATCATTTTTATCGGGAGACGTGGGGGAACGCTGGGTGGAAGGAAATTTGTGGCTCCTCTCAGATTCCAGAACTTTCTGCCACAGAAATGTGAGGAACATGTGTTTTTTTAGCCTAATTTTGAGGTTTGCAATGGATTCTGGGTAACAGAACCTGGTCCGAGCCACACAAGTCACCCCATCTTGGATTCTCCTAGGTCTCTATTTTTCAGAAATGCACAGGTTTGGTAGGTTTCCCTAGGTGGCGGCTGAGCTACAGTCCAAAATCTACAGGTAGGCACTTTGCAAAAAACACCTCTGTTTTCATTGTAAAATTTGGCTGTGTCCACGCTGCGCTTTGGGGTTTTTCCTGTTGCGGGCGCTAGACCAACCCACACAAGTGAGGTATCATTTTTATCGGGAGACGTGGGGGAACGCTGGGTGGAAGGAAATTTGTGGCTCCTCTCAGATTCCAGAACTTTCTGCCACAGAAATGTGAGGAACATGTGTTTTTTTAGCCAAATTTTGAGGTTTGCAAAGGATTCTGGGTAACAGAACCTGGTCCGAGCCACACAAGTCACCCCATCTTGGATTCCCCTAGGTCTCTAGTTTTCAGAAATGCACAGGTTTGGTAGGTTTCCCTAGGTGGCGGCTGAGCTACAAGCCAAAATCTACAGGTAGGCACTTTGCAAAAAACACCTCTGTTTTCCTTCAAAAATTTGGATGTGTCCACGTTGCGCTTTGGGGCGTTTCCTGTCGCGGGCGCTAGGCCTACCCACACAAGTGAGGTATCAGTTTTATCGGGAGACGTGGGGGGACGCTAGGTGGAAGCAAATTCGTGGCTCCTCTCAGATTCCAGAACTTTCTGCCACAGAAATGTGAGGAACATGTGTTTTTTTAGCCAAATTTTGAGGTTTGCAATGGATTCTGGGTAACAGAACCTGGTCCGAGCCACACAAGTCACCCCATCTTGGATTCCCCTAGGTCTCTAGTTTTCAGAAATGCACAGGCTTGGTAGGTTTCCCTAGGTGGCGGGTGAGCTACAGTCCAAAATCTACAGGTAGGCACTTTGCAAAACACACCTCTGTTTTCATTGAAAAATTTGGCTGTGTCCACGCTGCGCTTTGGGGCATTTCCTGTTGCGGGAGCTAGGCCAACCCACACAAGTGAGGTATCATTTTTATCGGGAGACGTGGGGGAACGCTGGGTGGAAGGAAATTTGTGGCTCCTCTCAGATTCCAGAACTTTCTGCCTCAGAAATGTGAGGAACATGTGTTTTTTTAGCCAAATTTTGAGGTTTGCAAAGGATTCTGGGTAACAGAACCTGGTCCGAGCCACACAAGTCACCCCATCTTGGATTCCCCTAGGTCTCTAGTTTTCAGAAATGCACAGGTTTGGTAGGTTTCCCTAGGTGGCTGCTGATCTACAAGCCACAATCTACAGGTAGGCACTTTGCAAAAAACACCTCTGTTTTCCTTCAAAAATTTGGATGTGTCCACGTTGCGCTTTGGGGCGTTTCCTGTCGCGGGCGCTAGGCCTACCCAAACAAGTGAGGTATCAGTTTTATCGGGAGACATGGGGGGACGCTGGGTGGAAGCAAATTCGTGGCTCCTCTCAGATTCCAAAACTTTCTGCCACAGAAATGTGAGGAACATGTGTTTTTTTAGCCAAATGTTGAGGTTTGCAATGGATTCTGGGTAACAGAACCTGGTCCGAGCCACACAAGTCACCCCATCTTGGATTCCCCTAGGTCTCTAGTTTTCAGAAATGCACAGGCTTGGTAGGTTTCCCTAGGTGGCGGGTGAGCTACAGTCCAAAATCTACAGGTAGGCACTTTGCAAAAAACACCTCTGTTTTCATTGAAAAATTGGGCTGTGTCCACGTTGCGCTTTGGGGCATTTCCTGTTGTGGGCGCTAGGCCAACCCACACAAGTGAGGTATCATTTTTATCGGGAGACGTGGGGGAACGCTGGGTGGAAGGAAATTTGTGGCTCCTCTCAGATTCCAGAACTTTCTGCCACAGAAATCTGAGGAACATGTGTTTTTTTAGCCAAATTTTGAGGTTTGCAAAGGATTCTGGGTAACAGAACCTGGTCCGAGCCACACAAGTCACCCCATCTTGGATTCCCCTAGGTCTCTAGTTTTCAGAAATGCACAGGTTTGGTAGGTTTCCCTAGGTGGCGGCTGAGCTACAAGCCAAAATCTACAGGTAGGCACTTTGCAAAAAACACCTCTGTTTTCCTTAAAAAATGTGGATGTGTCCACGTTGCGCTTTGGGGCGTTTCCTGTCGCGGGCGCTAGGCCTACCCACACAAGTGAGGTATCAGTTTTATCAGGAGATGTGGGGGAACGCTGGGTGGAAGGAAATTTGTGGCTCCTCTCAGATTCCAGAACTTTCTGCCACAGAAATGTGAGGAACAAGTGTTTTTTTAGCCAAATTTTGAGGTTTGCAAAGGATTCTGGGTAACAGAACCTGGTCCGAGCCACACAAGTCTCCCCATTTTGGATTCCCCTAGGTCTCTAGTTTTCAGAAATGCACAGGTTTGGTAGGTTTCCCTAGGTGGCAGCTGAGCTGCAAGCCAAAATCTACAGGTAGGCACTTTGCAAAAAACACCTCTGTTTTCCTTATAAAATTTGGATATGTCCACGTTGCGCTTTGGGGCGTTTCCTGTCGCGTGCGCTAGGCCTACCCACACAAGTGAGGTATCATTTTTATCGGGAGACGTGGGGGAACGCTGGGTGGGAGGAAATTTGTGGCTCCTCTCAGATTCCAGAACTTTCTGCCACAGAAATGTGAGGAACATGTGTTTTTTTAGCCAAATTTTGAGGTTTGCAAAGGGTTCTGGGTAACAGAACCTGGTCCGAGCCACACAAGTCACCCCATCTTGGATTCCCCTAGGTCTCTAGTTTTCAGAAATGCACAGGTTTGGTAGGTTTCCCTAGGTGGCGGCTGAGCTACAGTCCAAAATCTATAGGTAGGCACTTTGCAAAAAACACCTCTGTTTTCATTGAAAAATTTGGCTGTGTCCACGTTGCGCTTTGGGGCATTTCCTGTTGCGTGCGCTAGGCCAACCCACACAAGTGAGGTATCATTTTTATCGGGAGACGTGGGGGAACGCTGGGTGGAAGGAAATTTGTGGCTCCTCCGAGATTCCAGAACTTTCTGCCACAGAAATGTGAGGAACATGTGTTTTTTTAGCCAAATTTTGAGGTTTGCAAAGGATTCTGGGTAACAGAACCTGGTCCGAGCCACACAAGTCACCCCATCTTGGATTCCCCTAGGTCTCTAGTTTTCAGAAATGCACAGGTTTGGTAGGTTTCCCTAGGTGGCGGCTGAGCTACAGTCCAAAATCTACAGGTAGGCACTTTGCAAAAAACACCTCTGTTTTCATTGAAAAATGTGGCTGTGTCCACGTTGCGCTTTGGGGCATCTCCTGTTGCGGGCGCTAGGCCAACCCACACAAGTGAGGTATCATTTTTATCGGGAGACATGGGGGAACGCTGGGTGGAAGGAAATTTGTGGCTCCTCTCAGATTCCAGATCTTTCTGCCACAGAAATGTGAGGAACATGTGTTTTTTTAGCCAAATTCTGAGGTTTGCAAAGGATTCTGGGTAACAGAACCTGGTCCGAGCCACACAAGTCACCCCATCTTGGATTCCCCTAGGTCTCTAGTTTTCAGAAATGCACAGGTTTGGTAGGTTTCCCTAGGTGGCGGCTGAGCTACAAGCCAAAATCTACAGGTAGGCACTTTGCAAAAAACACCTCTGTTTTCCTTCAAAAATTTGGATATGTCCATGTTGCGCTTTGGGGCGTTTCCTGTCGCGGGCGCTAGGCCTACCCACACAAGTGAGGTATCATTTTTATCGGGAGACGTGGGGGAACGCTGGGTGGAAGGAAATTTGTGGCTCCTCTCAGATTCCAGAACTTCCTGCCACAGAAATGTGAGGAACATGTGTTTTTTTAGCCTAATTTTGAGGTTTGCAATGGATTCTGGGTAACAGAACCTGGTCCGAGCCACACAAGTCACCCCATCTTGGATTCCCCTAGGTCTCTATTTTTCAGAAATGCACAGGTTTGGTAGGTTTCCCTAGGTGGCGGCTGAGCTACAGTCCAAAATCTACAGGTAGGCACTTTGCAAAAAACACCTCTGTTTTCATTGTAAAATTTGGCTGTGTCCACACTGCGCTTTGGGGCATTTCCTGTTGCGGGCGCTAGGCCAACCCACACAAGTGAGGTATCATTTTTATCGGGAGACGTGGGGGAACGCTGGGTGGAAGGAAATTTGTGGCTCCTCTAAGATTCCAGAACTTTCTGCCACAGAAATGTGAGGAACATGTGTTTTTTTAGCCAAATTTTGAGGTTTGCAAAGGATTCTGGGTAACAGAACCTGGTCCGAGCCACACAAGTCACCCCATCTTGGATTCCCCTAGGTCTCTAGTTTTCAGAAATGCACAGGTTTGGTAGGTTTCCCTAGGTGGCGGCTGAGCTACAGTCCAAAATCTACAGGTAGGCACTTTGCAAAAAACACCTCTGTTTTCCTTCAAAAATTTGGATGTGTCCACGTTGCGCTTTGGGGCGTTTCCTGTCGCGGGCGCTAGGCCTACCCACACAAGTGAGGTATCAGTTTTATCAGGAGACGTGGGGGGACGCTAGGTGGAAGCAAATTCGTGGCTCCTCTCAGATTCCAGAACTTTCTGCCACAGAAATGTGAGGAACATGTGTTTTTTTAGCCAAATTTTGAGGTTTGCAATGGATTCTGGGTAACAGAACCTGGTCCGAGCCACACAAGTCACCCCATCTTGGATTCCCCTAGGTCTCTAGTTTTCAGAAATGCACAGGCTTGGTAGGTTTCCCTAGGTGGCGGGTGAGCTACAGTCCAAAATCTACAGGTAGGCACTTTGCAAAACACACCTCTGTTTTCATTGAAAAATTTGGCTGTGTCCACGCTGCGCTTTGGGGCATTTCCTGTTGCGGGCGCTAGGCCAACCCACACAAGTGAGGTATCATTTTTATCGGGAGACGTGGGGGAACGCTGGGTGGAAGGAAATTTGTGGCTCCTCTCAGATTCCAGAACTTTCTGCCACAGAAATGTGAGGAACATGTGTTTTTTTAGCCAAATTTTGAGGTTTGCAAAGGATTCTGGGTAACAGAACCTGGTCCGAGCCACACAAGTCACCCCATCTTGGATTCCCCTAGGTCTCTAGTTTTCAGAAATGCACAGGTTTGGTAGGTTTCCCTAGGTGGCGGCTGAGCTACAAGCCACAATCTACAGGTAGGCACTTTGCAAAAAACACCTCTGTTTTCCTTCAAAAATTTGGATGTGTCCACGTTGCGCTTTGGGGCGTTTCCTGTCGCGGGCGCTAGGCCTACCCACACAAGTGAGGTATCAGTTTTATCGGGAGACATGGGGGGACGCTGGGTGGAAGCAAATTCGTGGCTCCTCTCAGATTCCAGAACTTTCTGCCACAGAAATGTGAGGAACATGTGTTTTTTTAGCCAAATGTTGAGGTTTGCAATGGATTCTGGGTAACAGAACCTGGTCCGAGCCACACAAGTCACCCCATCTTGGATTCCCCTAGGTCTCTAGTTTTCAGAAATGCACAGGCTTGGTAGTTTTCCCTAGGTGGCGGGTGAGCTACAGTCCAAAATCTACAGGTAGGCACTTTGCAAAAAACACCTCTGTTTTCATTGAAAAATTGGGCTGTGTCCACGTTGCGCTTTGGGGCATTTCCTGTTGCGGGCGCTAGGCCAACCCACACAAGTGAGGTATCATTTTTATCGGGAGACGTGGGGGAACGCTGGGTGGAAGGAAATTTGTGGCTCCTCTCAGATTCCAGAACTTTCTGCCACAGAAATGTGAGGAACATGTGTTTTTTTAGCCAAATTTTGAGGTTTGCAAAGGATTCTGGGTAACAGAACCTGGTCCGAGCCACACAAGTCACCCCATCTTGGATTCCCCTAGGTCTCTAGTTTTCAGAAATGCACAGGTTTGGTAGGTTTCCCTAGGTGGCGGCTGAGCTACAAGCCAAAATCTACAGGTAGGCACTTTGCAAAAAACACCTCTGTTTTCCTTAAAAAATGTGGATGTGTCCACGTTGTGCTTTGGGGCGTTTCCTGTCGCGGGCGCTAGGCCTACCCACACAAGTGAGGTATCAGTTTTATCAGGAGATGTGGGGGAACGCTGGGTGGAAGGAAATTTGTGGCTCCTCTCAGATTCCAGAACTTTCTGCCACAGAAATGTGAGGAACAAGTGTTTTTTTAGCCAAATTTTGAGGTTTGCAAAGGATTCTGGGTAACAGAACCTGGTCCGAGCCACACAAGTCTCCCCATTTTGGATTCCCCTAGGTCTCTAGTTTTCAGAAATGCACAGGTTTGGTAGGTTTCCCTAGGTGGCAGCTGAGCTGCAAGCCAAAATCTACAGGTAGGCACTTTGCAAAAAACACCTCTGTTTTCCTTCAAAAATTTGGATATGTCCACGTTGCGCTTTGGGGCGTTTCCTGTCGCGTGCGCTAGGCCTACCCACACAAGTGAGGTATCATTTTTATCGGGAGACGTGGGGGAACGCTGGGTGGGAGGAAATTTGTGGCTCCTCTCAGATTCCAGAACTTTCTGCCACAGAAATGTGAGGAACATGTGTTTTTTTAGCCAAATTTTGAGGTTTGCAAAGGGTTCTGGGTAACAGAACCTGGTCCGAGCCACACAAGTCACCCCATCTTGGATTCCCCTAGGTCTCTAGTTTTCAGAAATGCACAGGTTTGGTAGGTTTCCCTAGGTGGCGGCTGAGCTACAGTCCAAAATCTATAGGTAGGCACTTTGCAAAAAACACCTCTGTTTTCATTGAAAAATTTGGCTGTGTCCACGTTGCGCTTTGGGGCATTTCCTGTTGCGTGCGCTAGGCCAACCCACACAAGTGAGGTATCATTTTTATCGGGAGACGTGGGGGAACGCTGGGTGGAAGGAAATTTGTGGCTCCTCCGAGATTCCAGAACTTTCTGCCACAGAAATGTGAGGAACATGTGTTTTTTTAGCCAAATTTTGAGGTTTGCAAAGGATTCTGGGTAACAGAACCTGGTCCGAGCCACACAAGTCACCCCATCTTGGATTCCCCTAGGTCTCTAGTTTTCAGAAATGCACAGGTTTGGTAGGTTTCCCTAGGTGGCGGCTGAGCTACAGTCCAAAATCTACAGGTAGGCACTTTGCAAAAAACACCTCTGTTTTCATTGAAAAATGTGGCTGTGTCCACGTTGCGCTTTGGGGCATCTCCTGTTGCGGGCGCTAGGCCAACCCACACAAGTGAGGTATCATTTTTATCGGGAGACATGGGGGAACGCTGGGTGGAAGGAAATTTGTGGCTCCTCTCAGATTCCAGAACTTTCTGCCACAGAAATGTGAGGAACATGTGTTTTTTTAGCCAAATTCTGAGGTTTGCAAAGGATTCTGGGTAACAGAACCTGGCCCGAGCCACACAAGTCACCCCATCTTGGATTCCCCTAGGTCTCTAGTTTTCAGAAATGCACAGGTTTGGTAGGTTTCCCTAGGTGGCGGCTGAGCTACAAGCCAAAATCTACAGGTAGGCACTTTGCAAAAAACACCTTTGTTTTCCTTCAAAAATTTGGATATGTCCATGTTGCGCTTTGGGGCGTTTCCTGTCGCGGGCGCTAGGCCTACCCACACAAGTGAGGTATCATTTTTATCGGGAGACGTGGGGGAACGCTGGGTGGAAGGAAATTTGTGGCTCCTCTCAGATTCCAGAACTTCCTGCCACAGAAATGTGAGGAACATGTGTTTTTTTAGCCTAATTTTGAGGTTTGCAATGGATTCTGGGTAACAGAACCTGGTCCGAGCCACACAAGTCACCCCATCTTGGATTCCCCTAGGTCTCTATTTTTCAGAAATGCACAGGTTTGGTAGGTTTCCCTAGGTGGCGGCTGAGCTACAGTCCAAAATCTACAGGTAGGCACTTTGCAAAAAACACCTCTGTTTTCATTGTAAAATTTGGCTGTGTCCACGCTGCTCTTTGGGGCATTTCCTGTTGCGGGCGCTAGGCCAACCCACACAAGTGAGGTATCATTTTTATCGGGAGACGTGGGGGAACGCTGGGTGGAAGGAAATTTGTGGCTCCTCTCAGATTCCAGAACTTTCTGCCACAGAAATGTGAGGAACATGTGTTTTTTTAGCCAAATTTTGAGGTTTGCAAAGGATTCTGGGTAACAGAACCTGGTCCGAGCCACACAAGTCACCCCATCTTGGATTCCCCTAGGTCTCTAGTTTTCAGAAATGCACAGGTTTGGTAGGTTTCCCTAGGTGGCGGCTGAGCTACAAGCCAAAATCTACAGGTAGGCACTTTGCAAAAAACACCTCTGTTTTCCTTCAAAAATTTGGATGTGTCCACGTTGCGCTTTGGGGCGTTTCCTGTCGCGGGCGCTAGGCCTACCCACACAAGTGAGGTATCAGTTTTATCGGGAGACGTGGGGGACGCTAGGTGGAAGCAAATTCGTGGCTCCTCTCAGATTCCAGAACTTTCTGCCACAGAAATGTGAGGAACATGTGTTTTTTTAGCCAAATTTTGAGGTTTGCAATGGATTCTGGGTAACAGAACCTGGTCCGAGCCACACAAGTCACCCCATCTTGGATTCCCCTAGGTCTCTAGTTTTCAGAAATGCACAGGCTTGGTAGGTTTCCCTAGGTGGCGGGTGAGCTACAGTCCAAAATCTACAGGTAGGCACTTTGCAAAACACACCTCTGTTTTCATTGAAAAATTTGGCTGTGTCCACGCTGCGCTTTGGGGCATTTCCTGTTGCGGGCGCTAGGCCAACCCACACAAGTGAGGTATCATTTTTATCGGGAGACGTGGGGGAACGCTGGGTGGAAGGAAATTTGTGGCTCCTCTCAGATTCCAGAACTTTCTGCCACAGAAATGTGAGGAACATGTGTTTTTTTAGCCAAATTTTGAGGTTTGCAAAGGATTCTGGGTAACAGAACCTGGTCCGAGCCACACAAGTCACCCCATCTTGGATTCCCCTAGGTCTCTAGTTTTCAGAAATGCACAGGTTTGGTAGGTTTCCCTAGGTGGCGGCTGAGCTACAAGCCACAATCTACAGGTAGGCACTTTGCAAAAAACACCTCTGTTTTCCTTCAAAAATTTGGATGTGTCCACGTTGCGCTTTGGGGCGTTTCCTGTCGCGGGCGCTAGGCCTACCCACACAAGTGAGGTATCAGTTTTATCGGGAGACATGGGGGGACGCTGGGTGGAAGCAAATTCGTGGCTCCTCTCAGATTCCTGAACTTTCTGCCACAGAAATGTGAGGAACATGTGTTTTTTTAGCCAAATTTTGAGGTTTGCAATGGATTCTGGGTAACAGAACCTGGTCCGAGCCACACAAGTCACCCCATGTTGGATTCCCCTAGGTCTCTAGTTTTCAGAAATGCACAGGCTTGGTAGGTTTCCCTAGGTGGCGCGTGAGCTACAGTCCAAAAACTACAGGTAGGCACTTTGCAAAAAACACCTCTGTTTTCATTGAAAAATTGGGCTGTGTCCACGTTGCGCTTTGGGGCATTTCCTGTTGCGGGCGCTAGGCCAACTCACACAAGTGAGGTATCATTTTTATCGGGAGACGTGGGGGAACGCTGGGTGGAAGGAAATTTGTGGCTCCTCTCAGATTCCAGAACTTTCTGCCACAGAAATGTGAGGAACATGTGTTTTTTTAGCCAAATTTTGAGGTTTGCAAAGGATTCTGGGTAACAGAACCTGGTCCGAGCCACACAAGTCACCCCATCTTGGATTCCCCTAGGTCTCTAGTTTTCAGAAATGCACAGGTTTGGTAGGTTTCCCTAGGTGGCGGCTGAGCTACAAGCCAAAATCTACAGGTAGGCACTTTGCAAAAAACACCTCTGTTTTCCTTCAAAAATGTGGATGTGTCCACGTTGCGCTTTGGGGCGTTTCCTGTCGCGGGCGCTAGGCCTACCCACACAAGTGAGGTATCAGTTTTATCAGGAGATGTGGGGGAACGCTGGGTGGAAGGAAATTTGTGGCTCCTCTCAGATTCCAGAACTTTCTGCCACAGAAATGTGAGGAACAAGTGTTTTTTTAGCCAAATTTTGAGGTTTGCAAAGGATTCTGGGTAACAGAACCTGGTCCGAGCCACACAAGTCTCCCCATTTTGGATTCCCCTAGGTCTCTAGTTTTCAGAAATGCACAGGTTTGGTAGGTTTCCCTAGGTGGCAGCTGAGCTGCAAGCCAAAATCTACAGGTAGGCACTTTGCAAAAAACACCTCTGTTTTCCTTCAAAAATTTGGATGTGTCCACGTTGCACTTTGGGGCGTTCCCTGTCGCGGGCGCTAGGCCTACCCACACAAGTGAGGTATCATTTTTATCGGGAGACGTGGGGGAACGCTGGGTGGGAGGAAATTTGTGGCTCCTCTCAGATTCCAGAACTTTCTGCCACAGAAATGTGAGGAACATGTGTTTTTTTAGCCAAATTTTGAGGTTTGCAAAGGGTTCTGGGTAACAGAACCTGGTCCGAGCCACACAAGTCACCCCATCTTGGATTCCCCTAGGTCTCTAGTTTTCAGAAATGCACAGGTTTGGTAGGTTTCCCTAGGTGGCGGCTGAGCTACAAGCCAAAATCTACAGGTAGGCACTTTGCAAAAAACACCTCTGTTTTCCTTCAAAAATTTGGATGTGTCCACGTTGCACTTTGGGGCGTTCCCTGTCGCGGGCGCTAGGCCTACCCACACAAGTGAGGTATCATTTTTATCGGGAGACGTGGGGGAACGCTGGGTGGAAGGAAATTTGTGGCTCCTCTCAGATTCCAGAACGTTCTGCCACAGAAATGTGAGGAACATGTGTTTTTTTAGCCAAATTCTGAGGTTTGCAAAGGATTCTGGGTAACAGAACCTGGTCCGAGCCACACAAGTCACCCCATCTTGGATTCCCCTAGGTCTCTAGTTTTCAGAAATGCACAGGTTTGGTAGGTTTCCCTAGGTGGCGGCTGAGCTACAGGCCAAAATCTACAGGTAGGCACTTTGCAAAAAACACCTCTGTTTTCCTTCAAAAATGTGTCTGTGTCCACGTTGCGCTTTGGGGCATTTCCTGTTGCGGGCGCTAGGCCTACCTACACAAGTGAGGTATCATTTTTATCGGGAGACGTGGGGGAACGCTGGGTGGAAGCAAATTCGTGGCTCCTCTCAGATTCCAGAACTTTCTGCCACAGAAATGTGAGGAACATGTGTTTTTTTAGCCAAATTTTGAGGTTTGCAATGGATTCTGGGTAACAGAACCTGGTCCGAGCCACACAAGTCATCCCATCTTGGATTCCCCTAGGTCTCTAGTTTTCAGAAATGCACAGGTTTGGTAGGTTTCCCTAGGTGGCGGCTGAGCTACAAGCCAAAATCTACAGGTAGGCACTTTGCAAAAAACACCTCTGTTTTCCTTCAAAAATATGGATGTGTCCACGTTGCGCTTTGGGGCGTTTCCTGTCGCGGGCGCTAGGCCTACCCACACAAGTGAGGTATCAGTTTTATCGGGAGACGTGGGGGAACGCTGGGTGGAAGGAAATTTGTGGCTCCTCTCAGATTCCAGAACGTTCTGCCACAGAAATGTGAGGAACATGTGTTTTTTTAGCCAAATTCTGAGGTTTGCAAAGGATTCTGGGTAACAGAACCTGGTCCGAGCCACACAAGTCACCCCATCTTGGATTCCCCTAGGTCTCTAGTTTTCAGAAATGCACAGGTTTGGTAGGTTTCCCTAGGTGGCGGCTGAGCTACAGGCCAAAATCTACAGGTAGGCACTTTGCAAAAAACACCTCTGTTTTCCTTCAAAAATTTGGCTGTGTCCACGTTGCGCTTTGGGGCATTTCCTGTTGCGGGCGCTAGGCCTACCTACACAAGTGAGGTATCATTTTTATCGGGAGATGTGGGGGAACGCTGGGTGGAAGCAAATTCGTGGCTCCTCTCAGATTCCAGAACTTTCTGCCACAGAAATGTGAGGAACATGTGTTTTTTTAGCCAAATTTTGAGGTTTGCAATGGATTCTGGGTAACAGAACCTGGTCCGAGCCACACAAGTCACCCCATCTTGGATTCCCCTAGGTCTCTAGTTTTCAGAAATGCACAGGTTTGGTAGGTTTCCCTAGGTGGCGGCTGAGCTACAGTCCAAAATCTACAGGTAGGCACTTTGCAAAAAACACCTCTGTTTTCATTGAAAAATTTGGCTGTGTCCACGCTGCGCTTTGGGGCATTTCCTGTTGCGGGCGCTAGGCCAACCCACACAAGTGAGGTATCATTTTTATCGGGAGACGTGGGGGAACGCTGAGTGGAAGGAAATTTGTGGCTCCTCTCAGATTCCAGAACATTCTGCCACAGAAATGTGAGGAACATGTGTTTTTTTAGCCAAATTTTGAGGTTTGCAAAGGATTCTGGGTAACAGAACCTGGTCCGAGCCACACAAGTCACCCCATCTTGGATTCCCCTAGGTCTCTAGTTTTCAGAAGTGCACAGGTTTGGTAGGTTTCCTTAGGTGGCGGCTGAGCTACAAGCCAAAATCTACAGGTAGGCACTTTGCAAAAAACACCTCTGTTTTCCTTCAAAAATTTGGATGTGTCCACGTTGCGTTTTGGGGCGTTTCCTGTGGCGGGCGCTAGGCCTACCCACACAAGTGAGGTATCAGTTTTATCGGGAGACGTGGGGGGACGCTGGGTGGAAGCAAATTCGGGGCTCCTCTCAGATTCCAGAACTTTCTGCCACAGAAATGTGAGGAACATGTGTTTTTTTAGCCAAATTTTGAGGTTTGCAATGGATTCTGGGTAACAGAACCTGGTCCGAGCCACACAAGTCACCCCATCTTGGATTCCCGAAGGTCTCTAGTTTTCAGAAATGCACAGGCTTGGTAGGTTTCCCTAGGTGGCGGGTGAGCTACAGTCCAAAATCTACAGGTAGGCACTTTGCAGAAAACACCTCTGTTTTCATTGAAAAATTTGGCTGTGTCCACGTTGCGCTTTGGGGCATTTCCTGTTGCGGGCGCTAGGCCAACCCACACAAGTGAGGTATCATTTTTATCGGGAGACGTGGGGGAACGCTGGGTGGAAGGAAATTTGTGGCTCCTCTCAGATTCCAGAACTTTCTGCCACAGAAATGTGAGGAACATGTGTTTTTTTAGCCAAATTTTGAGGTTTGCAAAGGATTCTGGGTAACAGAACCTGGTCCAAGCCACACAAGTCACCCCATCTTGGATTCCCCTAGGTCTCTAGTTTTCAGAAATGCAAAGGTTTGGTAGGTTTCCCTAGGTGGCGGCTGAGCTACAAGCCAAAATCTACAGGTAGGCACTTTGCAAAAAACACCTCTGTTTTCCTTCAAAAATGTGGATGTGTCCACGTTGCGCTTTGGGGCGTTTCCTGTCGCGGGCGCTAGGCCTACCCACACATGTGAGGTATCAGTTTTATCAGGAGATGTGGGGGAACGCTGGGTGGAAGGAAATTTGTGGCTCTCTCAGATTCTAGAACTTTCTGCCACAGAAATGTGAGGAACAAGTGTTTTTTTTAGCCAAATTTTGAGGTTTGCAAAGGATTCTGGGTAACAGAACCTGGTCCGAGCCACACAAGTCACCCCATCTTGGATTCCCCTAGGTCTCTAGTTTTCAGAAATGCACAGGTTCGGTAGGTTTCCCTAGGTGGCAGCTGAGCTACAAGCCAAAATCTACAGGTAGGCACTTTGCAAAAAACACCTCTGTTTTCCTTCAAAAATTTGGATATGTCCACGTTGCGGTTTGGGGCGTTTCCTGTCGCGTGCGCTAGGCCTACCCACACAAGTGAGGTATCATTTTTATCGGGAGACGTGGGGGAACGCTGGGTGGGAGGAAATTTGTGGCTCCTCTCAGATTCCAGAACTTTCTGCCACAGAAATGTGAGGAACATGTGTTTTTTTAGCCAAATTTTGAGGTTTGCAAAGGGTTCTGGGTAACAGAACCTGGTCCGAGACACACAAGTCACCCCATCTTGGATTCCCCTAGGTCTCTAGTTTTCAGAAATGCACAGGTTTGGTAGGTTTCCCTAGGTGGCGGCTGAGCTACAAGCCAAAATCTACAGGTAGGCACTTTGCAAAAAACACCTCTGTTTTCCTTCAAAAATTTGGATGTGTCCACGTTGCACTTTGGGGCGTTCCCTGTCGCGGGCGCTAGGCCTACCCACACAAGTGAGGTATCATTTTTATCGGGAGACGTGGGGGAACGCTGGGTGGAAGGAAATTTGTGGCTCCGCTCAGATTCCAGAACGTTCTGCCACAGAAATGTGAGGAACATGTGTTTTTTTAGCCAAATTCTGAGGTTTGCAAACGATTCTGGGTAACAGAACCTGGTCCGAGCCACCCAAGTCACCCCATCTTGGATTCCCCTAGGTCTCTAGTTTTCAGAAATGCACAGGTTTGGTAGGTTTCCCTAGGTGGTGGCTGAGCTACAGGCCAAAATCTACAGGTAGGCACTTTGCAAAAAACACCTCTGTTTTCCTTCAAAAATGTGGCTGTGTCCACGTTGCGCTTTGGGGCATTTCCTGTTGCGGGCGCTAGGCCTACCCACACAAGTGAGGTATCATTTTTATCGGGAGACGTGGGGGAACGCTGGGTGGAAGGAAATTTGTGGCTCCGCTCAGATTCCAGAACGTTCTGCCACAGAAATGTGAGGAACATGTGTTTTTTTAGCCAAATTCTGAGGTTTGCAAAGGATTCTGGGTAACAGAACCTGGTCCGAGCCACACAAGTCACCCCATCTTGGATTCCCCTAGGTCTCTAGTTTTCAGAAATGCACAGGTTTGGTAGGTTTCCCTAGGTGGCGGCTGAGCTACAAGCCAAAATCTACAGGTAGGCACTTTGCAAAAAACACCTCTGTTTTCATTGAAAAATATGGATGTGTCCACGTTGCGCTTTGGGGCATTTCCTGTTGCGTGCGCTAGGCCAACCCACACAAGTGAGGTATCATGTTTATCGGGAGACGTGGGGGAACCCTGGGTGGAAGGAAATTTGTGGCTCCTCTCAGATTCCAGAACTTTCTGCCACAGAAATGTGAGGAACATGTGTTTTTTAGCCAAATTTTGAGGTTTGCAAAGGATTCTGGGTAACAGAACCTGGTCCGAGCCACACAAGTCACCCCATCTTGGATTCCCCTAGGTCTCTAGTTTTCAGAAATGCACAGGTTTGGTAGGTTTCCCTAGGTGGCGGCTGAGCTACAAGCCAAAATCTACAGGTAGGCACTTTGCAAAAAACACCTCTGTTTTCCTTCAAAAATATGGATGTGTCCATGTTGCGCTTTGGGGCGTTTCCTGTCGCGGGCGCTAGGCCTACCCACACAAGTGAGGTATCAGTTTTATCGGGAGACGTGGGGGAACGCTGGGTGGAAGCAAATTCATGGCTCCTCTCAGATTCCAGAACTTTCTGCCACAGAAATGTGAGGAACATGTGTTTTTTTAGCCAAATTTTGAGGTTTGCAATGGATTCTGGGTAACAGAACCTGGTCCGAGCCACACAAGTCACCCCATCTTGGATTCCCCTAGGTCTCTAGTTTTCAGAAATGCACAGGTTTGGTAGGTTTCCCTAGGTGGCGGCTGAGCTACAGTCCAAAATCTACAGGTAGGCACTTTGCAAAAAACACCTCTGTTTTCATTGAAAAATGTGGCTGTGTCCACGTTGCGCTTTGGGGCATCTCCTGTTGCGGGCGCTAGGCCAACCCACACAAGTGAGGTATCATTTTTATCGGGAGACATGGGGGAACGCTGGGTGGAAGGAAATTTGTGGCTCCTCTCAGATTCCAGAACTTTCTGCCACAGAAATGTGAGGAACATGTGTTTTTTTAGCCAAATTCTGAGGTTTGCAAAGGATTCTGGGTAACAGAACCTGGTCCGAGCCACACAAGTCACCCCATCTTGGATTCCCCTAGGTCTCTAGTTTTCAGAAATGCACAGGTTTGGTAGGTTTCCCTAGGTGGCGGCTGAGCTACAAGCCAAAATCTACAGGTAGGCACTTTGCAAAAAACACCTCTGTTTTCCTTCAAAAATTTGGATATGTCCATGTTGCGCTTTGGGGCGTTTCCTGTCGCGGGCGCTAGGCCTACCCACACAAGTGAGGTATCATTTTTATCGGGAGACGTGGGGGAACGCTGGGTGGAAGGAAATTTGTGGCTCCTCTCAGATTCCAGAACTTTCTGCCACAGAAATGTGAGGAACATGTGTTTTTTTAGCCAAATTTTGAGGTTTGCAAAGGGTTCTGGGTAACAGAACCTGGTCCGAGCCACACAAGTCACCCCATCTTGGATTCCCCTTGGTCTCTAGTTTTCAGAAATGCACAGGTTTGGTAGGTTTCCCTAGGTGGCGGCTGAGCTACAAGCCAAAATCTACAGGTAGGCACTTTGCAAAAAACACCTCTGTTTTCCTTCAAAAATTTGGATGTGTCCACGTTGCGCTTTGGGGCGTTTCCTGTCGCGGGCGCTAGGCCTACCCACACAAGTGAGGTATCATTTTTATCGGGAGACGTGGGGGAACGCTGGGTGGAAGGAAATTTGTGGCTCCTCTCAGATTCCAGAACTTTCTGCCACAGAAATGTGAGGAACATGTGTTTTTTTAGCCAAATTTTGAGGTTTGCAAAGGGTTCTGGGTAACAGAACCTGGTCCGAGCCACACAAGTCACCCCATCTTGGATTCCCCTAGGTCTCTAGTTTTCAGAAATGCACAGGTTTGGTAGGTTTCCCTAGGTGGCGGCTGAGCTACAAGCCAAAATCTACAGGTAGGCACTTTGCAAAAAACACCTCTGTTTTCATTGAAAAATTTGGCTGTGTCCACGTTGCGCTTTGGGGCATTTCCAGTTGCGGGCGCTAGGCCAACCCACACAAGTGAGGTATCATTTTTATCGGGAGACGTGGGGGAACGCTGGGTGGAAGGAAATTTGTGGCTCCTCTCAGATTCCAGAACTTTCTGCCACAGAAATGTGAGGAACATGTGTTTTTTTAGCCAAATTTTGAGGTTTGCAAAGGATTCTGGGTAACAGAACCTGGTCCGAGCCACACAAGTCACCCCATCTTGGATTCCCCTAGGTCTCTAGTTTTCAGAAATGCACAGGTTTGGTAGGTTTCCCTAGGTGGCGGCTGAGCTACAAGCCAAAATCTACAGGTAGGCACTTTGCAAAAAACACCTCTGTTTTCCTTCAAAAATTTGGATGTGTCCACGTTGCGCTTTGGGGCGTTTCCTGTCGCGGGCGCTAGTCCTACCCACACAAGTGAGGTATCAGTTTTATCGGGAGACGTGGGGGGACGCTGGGTGGAAGCAAATTCGTGGCTCCTCTCAGATTCCAGAACTTTCTGCCACAGAAATGTGAGGAACATGTGTTTTTTTAGCCAAATTTTGAGGTTTGCAATGGATTCTGGGTAACAGAACCTGGTCCGAGCCACACAAGTCACCCCATCTTGGATTCCCCTAGGTCTCTAGTTTTCAGAAATGCACAGGCTTGGTAGGTTTCCCTAGGTGGCGGGTGAGCTACAGTCCAAAATCTACAGGTAGGCACTTTGCAAAAAACACCTCTGTTTTCATTGAAAAATTTGGCTGTGTCCACGTTGCGCTTTGGGGCATTTCCTGTTGCGGGCGCTAGGCCAACCCACACAAGTGAGGTATCATTTTTATCGGGAGACGTGGGGGAACGCTGGGTGGAAGGAAATTTGTGGCTCCTCTCAGATTCCAGAACTTTCTGCCACAGAAATGTGAGGAACAAGTGTTTTTTTAGCCAAATTTTGAGGTTTGCAAAGGATTCTGGGTAACAGAACCTGGTCCGAGCCACACAAGTCACCCCATCTTGGATTCCCCTAGGTCTCTAGTTTTCAGAAATGCACAGGTTTGGTAGGTTTCCCTAGGTGGCAGCTGAGCTACAAGCCAAAATCTACAGGTAGGCACTTTGCAAAAAACACCTCTGTTTTCCTTCAAAAATTTGGATATGTCCACGTTGCGCTTTGGGGCGTTTCCTGTCGCGGGCGCTAGGCCTACCCACACAAGTGAGGTATCATTTTTATCAGGAGACGTGGGGGAACGCTGGGTGGAAGGAAATTTGTGGCTCCTCTCAGATTCCAGAACTTTCTGCCACAGAAATGTGAGGAACATGTGTTTTTTTAGCCAAATTTTGAGGTTTGCAAAGGGTTCTGGGTAACAGAACCTGGTCCGAGCCACACAAGTCACCCCATCTTGGATTCCCCTAGGTCTCTAGTTTTCAGAAATGCACAGGTTTGGTAGGTTTCCCTAGGTGGCGGCTGAGCTACAAGCCAAAATCTACAGGTAGGCACTTTGCAAAAAACACCTCTGTTTTCCTTCAAAAATTTGGATGTGTCCACGTTGCGCTTTGGGGCGTTTCCTGTCGCGGGCGCTAGGCCTACCCACACAAGTGAGGTATCATTTTTATCGGGAGACGTGGGGGAACGCTGGGTGGAAGGAAATTTGTGGCTCCTCTCAGATTCCAGAACTTTCTGCCACAGAAATGTGAGAAACATGTGTTTTTTTAGCCAAATTTTGAGGTTTGCAAAGGGTTCTGGGTAACAGAACCTGGTCCGAGCCACACAAGTCACCCCATCTTGGATTCCCATAGGTCTCTAGTTTTCAGAATTGCACAGGTTTGGTAGGTTTCCCTAGGTGGCGGCTGAGCTACAAGCCAAAATCTACAGGTAGGCACTTTGCAAAAAACACCTCTGTTTTCCTTCAAAAATTTGGATGTGTCCACGTTGCGCTTTGGGGCGTTTCCTGACGCGGGCGCTAGGCCTACCCACACAAGTGAGGTATCATTTTTATCGGGAGATGTGGGGGAACGCTGGGTGGAAGGAAATTTGTGGCTCCTCTCAGATTCCAGAACGTTCTGCCACAGAAATGTGAGGAATATGTGTTTTTTTAACCAAATTCTGAGGTTTGCAAAGGATTCTGGGTAACAGAACCTGGTCCGAGCCACACAAGTCACCCCATCTTGGATTCCCCTAGGTCTCTAGTTTTCAGAAATGCACAGGTTTGGTAGGTTTCCCTAGGTGGCGGCTGAGCTACAGGCCAAAATCTACAGGTAGGCACTTTGCAAAAAACACCTCTGTTTTCCTTAAAAAATTTGTCTGTGTCCACGTTGCGCTTTGGGGCATTTCCTGTCGCGGGCGCTAGGCCTACCCACACAAGTGAGGTATCATTTTTATTGGGAGACGTGGGGGAACGCTGGGTGGAAGCAAATTCGTGGCTCCTCTCAGATTCCAGAACTTTCTGCCACAGAAATGTGAGGAACATGTGTTTTTTAGCCTAATTTTGAGGTTTGCAATGGATTCTGGGTAACAGAACCTGGTCCGAGCCACACAAGTCACCCCATCTTGGATTCCCCTAGGTCTCTAGTTTTCAGAAATGCACAGGTTTGGTAGGTTTCCCTAGGTGGCAGCTGAGCTACAGTCCAAAATCTACAGGTAGGCACTTTGCAAAAAACACCTCTGTTTTCATTGAAATATTTGGCTGTGTCCACGTTGCGCTTTGGGGCATTTCCTGTTGCGGGCGCTAGGCCAACCCACACAAGTGAGGTATCATTTTTATCGGGAGACGTGGGGGAACGCTGGGTGGAAGGAAATTTGTGGCTCCTCTCAGATTCCAGAACTTTCTGCAACAGAAATGTGAGGAACATGTGTTTTTTTAGCCAAATTTTGAGGTTTGCAATGGATTTTGGGTAACAGAACCTGGTCCGAGCCACACAAGTCACCCCATCTTGGATTCCCCTAGGTCTCTAGTTTTCAGAAATGCACAGGCTTGGTAGGTTTCCCTAGGTGGCGGGTGAGCTACAGTCCAAAATCTACAGGTAGGCACTTTGCAAAAAACACCTCTGTTTTCATTGAAAAATTTGGCTGTGTCCACGTTGCGCTTTGGGGCATTTCCTGTTGCGGGCGCTAGGCCAACCCACACAAGTGAGGTATCATTTTTATCGGGAGACGTGGGGGAACGCTGGGTGGAAGGAAATTTGTGGCTCCTCTCAGATTCCAGAACTTTCTGCAACAGAAATGTGAGGAACATGTGTTTTTTTAGCCAAATTTTGAGGTTTGCAAAGGATTCTGGGTAACAGAACCTGGTCCGAGCCACACAAGTCATCCCATCTTGTATTCCCCTAGGTCTCTAGTTTTCAGAAATGCACAGGTTTGGTAGGTTTCCCTAGGTGGCGGCTGAGCTACAAGCCAAAATCTACAGGTAGGCACTTTGCAAAAAACACCTCTGTTTTCCTTCAAAAATGTGCATGTGTCCACGTTGCGCTTTGGGGCGTTTCCTGTCGCGGGCGCTAGGCCTACCCACACAAGTGAGGTATCAGTTTTATCAGGAGATGTGGGGGAACGCTGGGTGGAAGGAAATTTGTGGCTCCTCTCAGATTCCAGAACTTTCTGCCACAGAAATGTGAGGAACAAGGGTTTTTTTAGCCAAATTTTGAGGTTTGCAAAGGATTCTGGGTAACAGAACCTGGTCCGAGCCACACAAGTCTCCCCATCTTGGATTCCCCTAGGTCTCTAGTTTTCAGAAATGCACAGGTTTGGTAGGTTTCCCTAGGTGGCAGCTGAGCTACAAGCCAAAATCTACAGGTAGGCACTTTGCAAAAAACACCTCTGTTTTCCTTCAAAAATTTGGATATGTCCACGTTGCGCTTTGGGGCGTTTCCTGTCGCGTGCGCTAGGCCTACCCACACAAGTGAGGTATCATTTTTATTGGGAGACGTGGGGGAACGCTGGGTGGGAGGAAATTTGTGGCTCCTCTCAGATTCCAGAACTTTCTGCCACAGAAATGTGAGGAACAAGTGTTTTTTTTGCCAAATTTTGAGGTTTGCAAAGGGTTCTGGGTAACAGAACCTGGTCCGAGCCACAGAAGTCACCCCATCTTGGATTCCCCTAGGTCTCTAGCTTTCAGAAATGCACAGGTTTGGTAGGTTTCCCTAGGTGGCGGCTGAGCTACAAGCCAAAATCTACAGGTAGGCACTTTGCAAAAAACACCTCTGTTTTCCTTCAAAAATTTGGATGTGTCCACGTTGCACTTTGGGGCGTTTCCTGTCGCGGGCGCTAGGCCTACCCACACAAGTGAGGTATCATTTTTATCGGGAGACGTGGGGGAACGCTGGGTGGAAGGAAATTTGTGGCTCCTCTCAGATTCCAGAACGTTCTGCCACAGAAATGTGAGGAACATGTGTTTTTTTAGCCAAATTCTGAGGTTTGCAAAGGATTCTGGGTAACAGAACCGGGTCCGAGCCACACAAGTCACCCCATCTTGGATTCCCCTAGGTCTCTAGTTTTCAGAAATGCACAGGTTTGGTAGGTTTCCCTAGGTGGCGGCTGAGCTACAGGCCAAAATCTACAGGTAGGCACTTTGCAAAAAACACCTCTGTTTTCCTTCGAAAATTTGGCTGTGTCCACCTTGCGCTTTGGGGCATTTCCTGTTGCGGGCGCTAGGCCTACCCACACAAGTGAGGTATCATTTTTATCGGGAGACGTGGGGGAACGCTGGGTGGAAGCAAATTCGTGGCTCCTCTCAGATTCCAGAACTTTCTGCCACAGAAATGTGAGGAACATGTGTTTTTTTAGCCAAATTTTGAGGTTTGCAATGGATTCTGGGTAACAGAACCTGGTCCGAGGCACACAAGTCAACTCATCTTGGATTCCCCTAGGTCTCTAGTTTTCAGAAATGCACAGGTTTGGTAGGTTTCCCTAGGTGGCGGCTGAGCTACAGTCCAAAATCTACAGGTAGGCACTTTGCAAAAAACACCTCTGTTTTCCTTCAAAAATTTGGCTGTGTCCACGTTGCGCTTTGGGGCATTTCCTGTTGCGGGCGCTAGGCCAACCCACACAAGTGAGGTATCATTTTTATCGGGAGACATGGGGGAACGCTGGGTGGAAGGAAGTTTGTGGCTCCTCTCAGATTCCAGAACTTTCTGCCACAGAAATGTGAGGAACATGTGTTTTTTTAGCCAAATTTTGAGGTTTGCAAAGGATTCTGGGTAACAGAACCTGGTCCGAGCCACACAAGTCACCCCATCTTGGATTCCCCTAGGTCTCTAGTTTTCAGAAATGCACAGGTTTGGTAGGTTTCCCTAGGTGGCGGCTGAGCTACAAGCCAAAATCTACAGGTAGGCACTTTGCAAAAAACACCTCTGTTTTCCTTCAAAAATTTGGATGTGTCCACGTTGCGCTTTGGGGCGTTTCCTGTCGCGGGCGCTAGGCCTACCCACACAAGTGAGGTATCAGTTTTATCGGGAGATGTGGGGGAACGCTGGGTGGAAGGAAATTTGTGGCTCCTCTCAGATTCCAGAACTTTCTGCCACAGAAATGTGAGGAACAAGTGTTTTTTTAGCCAAATTTTGAGGTTTGCAAAGGATTCTGGGTAACAGAACCTGGTCCGAGCCACACAAGTCACCCCATCTTGGATTCCCCTAGGTCTCTAGTTTTCAGAAATGCACAGGTTTGGTAGGTTTCCCTAGGTGGCAGCTGAGCTACAAGCCAAAATCTACAGGTAGGCACTTTGCAAAAAACACCTCTGTTTTCCTTCAAAAATTTGGATATGTCCACGTTGTGCTTTGGGGCGTTTCCTGTCGCGGGCGCTAGGCCTACCCACACAAGTGAGGTATCATTTTTATCGGGAGACGTGGGGGAACGCTGGGTGGAAGGAAATTTGTGGCTCCTCTCAGATTCCAGAACTTTCTGCCACAGAAATGTGAGGAACATGTGTTTTTTTAGCCAAATTTTGAGGTAGGCAAAGGGTTCTGGGTAACAGAACCTGGTCCGAGCCACACAAGTCACCCCATCTTGGATTCCCCTAGGTCTCTAGTTTTCAGAAATGCACAGGTTTGGTAGGTTTCCCTAGGTGGCGGCTGAGCTACAGTCCAAAATCTACAGGTAGGCACTTTGCAAAAAACACCTCTGTTTTCATTCAAAAATTTGGCTGTGTCCACGTTGCGCTTTGGGGCATTTCCTGTTGCGGGCGCTAGGCCAACCCACACAAGTGAGGTATCATTTTTATCGGGAGACGTGGGGGAACGCTGGGTGGAAGGAAATTTGTGGCTCCTCTCAGATTCCAGAACTTTCTGCCACAGAAATGTGAGGAACATATGTTTTTTTAGCCAAATTTTGAGGTTTGCAAAGGATTCTGGGTAACAGAACCTGGTCCGAGCCACACAAGTCACCCCATCTTGGATTCCCCTAGGTCTCTAGTTTTCAGAAATGCACAGGTTTGGTAGGTTTCCCTAGGTGGCGGCTGAGCTACAGTCCAAAATCTACAGGTAGGCACTTTGCAAAAAACACCTCTGTTTTCATTGAAAAATTTGGCTGTGTCCATGTTGCGCTTTGGGGCATTTCCTGTCGCGGGCGCTAGGACAATCCACACAAGTGAGGTATCATTTTTATCGGGAGACGTGGGGGAACGCTGGGTGGAAGGAAATTTGTGGCTCCTCTCAGATTCCAGAACTTTCTGCCACAGAAATGTGAGGAACATGTGTTTTTTTAGCCAAATTTTGAGGTTTGCAAAGGATTCTGGGTAACAGAACCTGGTCCGAGCCACACAAGTCACCCCATCTTGGATTCCCCTAGGTCTCTAGTTTTCAGAAATGCACAGGTTTGGTAGGTTTCCCTAGGTGGCGGCTGAGCTTCAAGCCAAAATCTACAGGTAGGCACTTTGCAAGAAACACCTCTGTTTTCCTTCAAAAATTTGGATGTGTCCACGTTGCGCTTTGGGGCGTTTCCTGTCGCGGGCGCTAGGCCTACCCACACAAGTGAGGTATCATTTTTATCAGGAGTCGTGGGGGAACGCTGGGTGGAAGGAAATTTGTGGTTCCTCTCAAATTCCAGAACGTTCTGCCACAGAAATGTGAGGAACATGTGTTTTTTTAGCCAAATTCTGAGGTTTGCAAAGGATTCTGGGTAACAAAACCTGGTCTGAGCCACACAAGTCACCCCATCTTGGATTCCCCTAGGTCTCTAGTTTTCAGAAATGCACAGGTTTGGTAGGTTTCCCTAGGTGGCGGCTGAGCTACAGGCCAAAATCTACAGGTAGGCACTTTGCAAAAAACACCTCTGTTTTCCTTCAAAAATTTGGCTGTGTCCACGTTGCGCTTTGGGGCATTTCCTGTCGCGGGCGCTAGGCCTACCCACACAAGTGAGGTATCATTTTTATCGGGAGACGTGGGGGAACGCTGGGTGGAAGCAAATTCGTGGCTCCTCTCAGATTCCAGAACTTTCTGCCACAGAAATGTGAGGAACATGTGTTTTTTTAGCCAAATTTTGAGGTTTGCAATGGATTCTGGGTAACAGAACCTGGTCCGAGGCACACAAGTCAACTCATCTTGGATTCCCCTAGGTCTCTAGTTTTCAGAAATGCACAGGTTTGGTAGGTTTCCCTAGGTGGCGGCTGAGCTACAGTCCAAAATCTACAGGTAGGCACTTTGCAAAAAACACCTCTGTTTTCCTTCAAAAATTTGGATGTGTCCACGTTGCGCTTTGGGGCGTTTCCTGTCGCGGGCGCTAGGCCTACCCACACAAGTGAGGTATCAGTTTTATCAGGAGATGTGGGGGAACGCTGGTTGGAAGGAAATTTGTGGCTCCTCTCAGATTCCAGAACGTTCTGCCACAGAAATGTGAGGAACATGTGTTTTTTTAGCCAAATTCTGAGGTTTGCAAAGGATTCTGGGTAACAGAACCTGGTCCGAGCCACATAAGTCACCCCATCTTGGATTCCCCTAGGTCTCTAGTTTTCAGAAATGCACAGGTTTGGTAGGTTTCCCTAGGTGGCGGCTGAGCTACAGTCCAAAATCTACAGGTAGGCACTTTGCAAAAAACACCTCTGTTTTCATTCAAAAATTTGGCTGTGTCCACGTTGCGCTTTGGGGCATTTCCTGTTGCGGGCGCTAGGCCAACCCACACAAGTGAGGTACCATTTTTATCGGGAGACGTGGGGGAACGCTGGGTGGAAGGAAATTTGTGGCTCCTCTCAGATTCCAGAACTTTCTGCCACAGAAATGTGAGGAACATATGTTTTTTTAGCCAAATTTTGAGGTTTGCAAAGGATTCTGGGTAACAGAACCTGGTCCGAGCCACACAAGTCACCCCATCTTGGATTCCCCTAGGTCTCTAGTTTTCAGAAATGCACAGGTTTGGTAGGTTTCCCTAGGTGGCGGCTGAGCTACAGTCCAAAATCTACAGGTAGGCACTTTGCAAAAAACACCTCTGTTTTCATTGAAAAATTTGGCTGTGTCCACGTTGCGCTTTGGGGCATTTCCTGTCGCGGGCGCTAGGACAATCCACACAAGTGAGGTATCATTTTTATCGGGAGACGTGGGGGAACGCTGGGTGGAAGGAAATTTGTGGCTCCTCTCAGATTCCAGAACTTTCTGCCACAGAAATGTGAGGAACATGTGTTTTTTTAGCCAAATTTTGAGGTTTGCAAAGGATTCTGGGTAACAGAACCTGGTCCGAGCCACACAAGTCACCCCATCTTGGATTCCCCTAGGTCTCTAGTTTTCAGAAATGCACAGGTTTGGTAGTTTTCCCTAGGTGGCGGCTGAGCTTCAAGCCAAAATGTACAGGTAGGCACTTTGCAAGAAACACCTCTGTTTTCCTTCAAAAATTTGGATGTGTCCACGTTGCGCTTCGGGGCGTTTCCTGTCGCGGCCGCTAGGCCTACCCACACAAGTGAGGTATCATTTTTATCAGGAGTCGTGGGGGAACGCTGGGTGGAAGGAAATTTGTGGCTCCTCTCAGATTCCAGAACGTTCTGCCACAGAAATGTGAGGAACATGTGTTTTTTTAGCCAAATTCTGAGGTTTGCAAAGGATTCTGGGTAACAAAACCTGGTCTGAGCCACACAAGTCACCCCATCTTGGATTCCCCTAGGTCTCTAGTTTTCAGAAATGCACAGGTTTGGTAGGTTTCCCTAGGTGGCGGCTGAGCTACAGGCCAAAATCTACAGGTAGGCACTTTGCAAAAAACACCTCTGTTTTCCTTAAAAAATTTGTCTGTGTCCACGTTGCGCTTTGGGGCATTTCCTGTCGCGGGCGCTAGGCCTACCCACACAAGTGAGGTATCATTTTTATTGGGAGACGTGGGGGAACGCTGGGTGGAAGCAAATTCGTGGCTCCTCTCAGATTCCAGAACTTTCTGCCACAGAAATGTGAGGAACATGTGTTTTTTAGCCTAATTTTGAGGTTTGCAATGGATTCTGGGTAACAGAACCTGGTCCGAGCCACACAAGTCACCCCATCTTGGATTCCCCTAGGTCTCTAGTTTTCAGAAATGCACAGGTTTGGTAGGTTTCCCTAGGTGGCAGCTGAGCTACAGTCCAAAATCTACAGGTAGGCACTTTGCAAAAAACACCTCTGTTTTCATTGAAAAATTTGGCTGTGTCCACGTTGCGCTTTGGGGCATTTCCTGTTGCGGGCGCTAGGCCAACCCACACAAGTGAGGTATCATTTTTATCGGGAGACGTGGGGGAACGCTGGGTGGAAGGAAATTTGTGGCTCCTCTCAGATTCCAGAACTTTCTGCAACAGAAATGTGAGGAACATGTGTTTTTTTAGCCAAATTTTGAGGTTTGCAATGGATTTTGGGTAACAGAACCTGGTCCGAGCCACACAAGTCACCCCATCTTGGATTCCCCTAGGTCTCTAGTTTTCAGAAATGCACAGGCTTGGTAGGTTTCCCTAGGTGGCGGGTGAGCTACAGTCCAAAATCTACAGGTAGGCACTTTGCAAAAAACACCTCTGTTTTCATTGAAAAATTTGGCTGTGTCCACGTTGCGCTTTGGGGCATTTCCTGTTGCGGGCGCTAGGCCAACCCACACAAGTGAGGTATCATTTTTATCGGGAGACGTGGGGGAACGCTGGGTGGAAGGAAATTTGTGGCTCCTCTCAGATTCCAGAACTTTCTGCAACAGAAATGTGAGGAACATGTGTTTTTTTAGCCAAATTTTGAGGTTTGCAAAGGATTCTGGGTAACAGAACCTGGTCCGAGCCACACAAGTCATCCCATCTTGTATTCCCCTAGGTCTCTAGTTTTCAGAAATGCACAGGTTTGGTAGGTTTCCCTAGGTGGCGGCTGAGCTACAAGCCAAAATCTACAGGTAGGCACTTTGCAAAAAACACCTCTGTTTTCCTTCAAAAATGTGCATGTGTCCACGTTGCGCTTTGGGGCGTTTCCTGTCGCGGGCGCTAGGCCTACCCACACAAGTGAGGTATCAGTTTTATCAGGAGATGTGGGGGAACGCTGGGTGGAAGGAAATTTGTGGCTCCTCTCAGATTCCAGAACTTTCTGCCACAGAAATGTGAGGAACAAGGGTTTTTTTAGCCAAATTTTGAGGTTTGCAAAGGATTCTGGGTAACAGAACCTGGTCCGAGCCACACAAGTCTCCCCATCTTGGATTCCCCTAGGTCTCTAGTTTTCAGAAATGCACAGGTTTGGTAGGTTTCCCTAGGTGGCAGCTGAGCTACAAGCCAAAATCTACAGGTAGGCACTTTGCAAAAAACACCTCTGTTTTCCTTCAAAAATTTGGATATGTCCACGTTGCGCTTTGGGGCGTTTCCTGTCGCGTGCGCTAGGCCTACCCACACAAGTGAGGTATCATTTTTATTGGGAGACGTGGGGGAACGCTGGGTGGGAGGAAATTTGTGGCTCCTCTCAGATTCCAGAACTTTCTGCCACAGAAATGTGAGGAACAAGTGTTTTTTTTGCCAAATTTTGAGGTTTGCAAAGGGTTCTGGGTAACAGAACCTGGTCCGAGCCACAGAAGTCACCCCATCTTGGATTCCCCTAGGTCTCTAGCTTTCAGAAATGCACAGGTTTGGTAGGTTTCCCTAGGTGGCGGCTGAGCTACAAGCCAAAATCTACAGGTAGGCACTTTGCAAAAAACACCTCTGTTTTCCTTCAAAAATTTGGATGTGTCCACGTTGCACTTTGGGGCGTTTCCTGTCGCGGGCGCTAGGCCTACCCACACAAGTGAGGTATCATTTTTATCGGGAGACGTGGGGGAACGCTGGGTGGAAGGAAATTTGTGGCTCCTCTCAGATTCCAGAACGTTCTGCCACAGAAATGTGAGGAACATGTGTTTTTTTAGCCAAATTCTGAGGTTTGCAAAGGATTCTGGGTAACAGAACCGGGTCCGAGCCACACAAGTCACCCCATCTTGGATTCCCCTAGGTCTCTAGTTTTCAGAAATGCACAGGTTTGGTAGGTTTCCCTAGGTGGCGGCTGAGCTACAGGCCAAAATCTACAGGTAGGCACTTTGCAAAAAACACCTCTGTTTTCCTTCGAAAATTTGGCTGTGTCCACCTTGCGCTTTGGGGCATTTCCTGTTGCGGGCGCTAGGCCTACCCACACAAGTGAGGTATCATTTTTATCGGGAGATGTGGGGGAACGCTGGGTGGAAGCAAATTCGTGGCTCCTCTCAGATTCCAGAACTTTCTGCCACAGAAATGTGAGGAACATGTGTTTTTTTAGCCAAATTTTGAGGTTTGCAATGGATTTTGGGTAACAGAACCTGGTCCGAGCCACACAAGTCACCCCATCTTGGATTCCCCTAGGTCTCTAGTTTTCAGAAATGCACAGGCTTGGTAGGTTTCCCTAGGTGGCGGGTGAGCTACAGTCCAAAATCTACAGGTAGGCACTTTGCAAAAAACACCTCTGTTTTCATTGAAAAATTTGGCTGTGTCCACGTTGCGCTTTGGGGCATTTCCTGTTGCGGGCGCTAGGCCAACCCACACAAGTGAGGTATCATTTTTATCGGGAGACGTGGGGGAACGCTGGGTGGAAGGAAATTTGTGGCTCCTCTCAGATTCCAGAACTTTCTGCAACAGAAATGTGAGGAACATGTGTTTTTTTAGCCAAATTTTGAGGTTTGCAAAGGATTCTGGGTAACAGAACCTGGTCCGAGCCACACAAGTCATCCCATCTTGGATTCCCCTAGGTCTCTAGTTTTCAGAAATGCACAGGTTTGGTAGGTTTCCCTAGGTGGCGGCTGAGCTACAAGCCAAAATCTACAGGTAGGCACTTTGCAAAAAACACCTCTGTTTTCCTTCAAAAATGTGCATGTGTCCACGTTGCGCTTTGGGGCGTTTCCTGTCGCGGGCGCTAGGCCTACCCACACAAGTGAGGTATCAGTTTTATCAGGAGATGTGGGGGAACGCTGGGTGGAAGGAAATTTGTGGCTCCTCTCAGATTCCAGAACTTTCTGCCACAGAAATGTGAGGAACAAGGGTTTTTTTAGCCAAATTTTGAGGTTTGCAAAGGATTCTGGGTAACAGAACCTGGTCCGAGCCACACAAGTCTCCCCATCTTGGATTCCCCTAGGTCTCTAGTTTTCAGAAATGCACAGGTTTGGTAGGTTTCCCTAGGTGGCAGCTGAGCTACAAGCCAAAATCTACAGGTAGGCACTTTGCAAAAAACACCTCTGTTTTCCTTCAAAAATTTGGATATGTCCACGTTGCGCTTTGGGGCGTTTCCTGTCGCGTGCGCTAGGCCTACCCACACAAGTGAGGTATCATTTTTATTGGGAGACGTGGGGGAACGCTGGGTGGGAGGAAATTTGTGGCTCCTCTCAGATTCCAGAACTTTCTGCCACAGAAATGTGAGGAACAAGTGTTTTTTTTGCCAAATTTTGAGGTTTGCAAAGGGTTCTGGGTAACAGAACCTGGTCCGAGCCACAGAAGTCACCCCATCTTGGATTCCCCTAGGTCTCTAGCTTTCAGAAATGCACAGGTTTGGTAGGTTTCCCTAGGTGGCGGCTGAGCTACAAGCCAAAATCTACAGGTAGGCACTTTGCAAAAAACACCTCTGTTTTCCTTCAAAAATTTGGATGTGTCCACGTTGCACTTTGGGGCGTTTCCTGTCGCGGGCGCTAGGCCTACCCACACAAGTGAGGTATCATTTTTATCGGGAGACGTGGGGGAACGCTGGGTGGAAGGAAATTTGTGGCTCCTCTCAGATTCCAGAACGTTCTGCCACAGAAATGTGAGGAACATGTGTTTTTTTAGCCAAATTCTGAGGTTTGCAAAGGATTCTGGGTAACAGAACCGGGTCCGAGCCACACAAGTCACCCCATCTTGGATTCCCCTAGGTCTCTAGTTTTCAGAAATGCACAGGTTTGGTAGGTTTCCCTAGGTGGCGGCTGAGCTACAGGCCAAAATCTACAGGTAGGCACTTTGCAAAAAACACCTCTGTTTTCCTTCGAAAATTTGGCTGTGTCCACCTTGCGCTTTGGGGCATTTCCTGTTGCGGGCGCTAGGCCTACCCACACAAGTGAGGTATCATTTTTATCGGGAGATGTGGGGGAACGCTGGGTGGAAGCAAATTCGTGGCTCCTCTCAGATTCCAGAACTTTCTGCCACAGAAATGTGAGGAACATGTGTTTTTTTAGCCAAATTTTGAGGTTTGCAATGGATTCTGGGTAACAGAACCTGGTCCGAGCCACACAAGTCACCCCATCTTGGATTCCCCTAGGTCTCTAGTTTTCAGAAATGCACAGGTTTGGTAGGTTTCCCTAGGTGGCGGCTGAGCTACAAGCCAAAATCTACAGGTAGGCACTTTGCAAAAAACACCTCTGTTTTCCTTAAAAAATATGGATGTGTCCACGTTGCGCTTTGGGGCGTTTCCTGTCGCGGGCGCTAGGCCTACCCACACAAGTGAGGTATCAGTTTTATCGGGAGACGTGGGGGAACGCTGGGTGGAAGCAAATTCGTGGCTCCTCTCAGATTCCAGAACATTCTGCCACAGAAATGTGAGGAACATGTGTTTTTTTAGCCAAATTTTGAGGTTTGCAATGGATTCTGGGTAACAGAACCTGGTCCGAGCCACACAAGTCACCCCATCTTGGATTCCCCTAGGTCTCTAGTTTTCAGAAATGCACAGGTTTGGTAGGTTTCCCTAGGTGGCGGCTGAGCTACAGTCCAAAATCTACAGGTAGGCACTTTGCAAAAAACACCTCTGTTTTCATTGAAAAATGTGGCTGTGTCCACGTTGCGCTTTGGGGCATGTCCTGTTGCGGGCGCTAGGCCAACCCACACAAGTGAGGTATCATTTTTATCGGGAGACATGGGGGAACGCTGGGTGGAAGGAAATTTGTGGCTCCTCTCAGATTCCAGAACTTTCTGCCACAGAAATGTGAGGAACATGTGTTTTTGTAGCCAAATTCTGAGGTTTGCAAAGGATTCTGGGTAACAGAACCTGGTCCGAGCCACACAAGTCACCCCATCTTGGATTCCCCTAGGTCTCTAGTTTTCAGAAATGCACAGGTTTGGTAGGTTTCCCTAGGTGGCGGCTGAGCTACAAGCCAAAATCTACAGGTAGGCACTTTGCAAAAAACACCTCTGTTTTCCTTCAAAAATTTGGATGTGTCCACGTTGCGCTTTGGGGCGTTTCCTGTCGCGGGCGCTAGGCCTACCCACACAAGTGAGGTATCAGTTTTATCAGGAGATGTGGGGGAACGCTGGGTGGAAGGAAATTTGTGGCTCCTCTCAGATTCCAGAACTTTCTGCCACAGAAATGTGAGAAACAAGTGTTTTTTTAGCCTAATTTTGAGGTTTGCAAAGGATTCTGGGTAACAGAACCTGGTCCGAGCCACACAAGTCACCCCATCTTGGATTCCCCTAGGTCTCTAGTTTTCAGAAATGCACAAGTTTGGTAGGTTTCCCTAGGTGGCAGCTGAGCTACAAGCCAAAATCTACAGGTAGGCACTTTGCAAAAAACACCTCTGTTTTCCTTCAAAAATTTGGATATGTCCATGTTGCGCTTTGGGGCGTTTCCTGTCGCGGGCGCTAGGCCTACCCACACAAGTGAGGTATCATTTTTATCGGGAGACGTGGGGGAACGCTGGGTGGAAGGAAATTTGTGGCTCCTCTCAGATTCCAGAACTTTCTGCCACAGAAATGTGAGGAACATGTGTTTTTTTAGCCAAATTTTGAGGTTTGCAAAGGGTTCTGGGTAACAGAACCTGGTCCGAGCCACACAAGTCACCCCATCTTGGATTCCCCTAGGTCTCTAGTTTTCAGAAATGCACAGGTTTGGTAGGTTTCCCTAGGTGGCGGCTGAGCTACAAGCCAAAATCTACAGGTAGGCACTTTGCAAAAAACACCTCTGTTTTCCTTCAAAAATTTGGATGTGTCCACGTTGCGCTTTGGGGCGTTTCCTGTCTCGGGCGCTAGGCCTACCCACACAAGTGAGGTATCATTTTTATCGGGAGACGTGGGGGAACGCTGGGTGGAAGGAAATTTGTGGCTCCTCTCAGATTCCAGAACTTTCTGCCACAGAAATGTGAGGAACATGTGTTTTTTTAGCCAAATTTTGAGGTTTGCAAAGGGTTCTGGGTAACAGAACCTGGTCCGAGCCACACAAGTCACCCCATCTTGGATTCCCCTAGGTCTCTAGTTTTCAGAAATGCACAGGTTTGGTAGGTTTCCCTAGGTGGCGGCTGAGCTACAAGCCAAAATCTACAGGTAGGCACTTTGCAAAAAACACCTCTGTTGTCATTGAAAAATTTGGCTGTGTCCACGTTGCGCTTTGGGGCATTTCCTGTTGCGGGCGCTAGGCCAACCCACACAAGTGAGGTATCATTTTTATCGGGAGACGTGGGGGAACGCTGGGTGGAAGGAAATTTGTGGCTCCTCTCAGATTCCAGAACTTTCTGCCACAGAAATGTGAGGAACATGTGTTTTTTTAGCCAAATTTTGAGGTTTGCAAAGGATTCTGGGTAACAGAACCTGGTCCGAGCCACACAAGTCACCCCATCTTGGATTCCCCTAGGTCTCTAGTTTTCAGAAATGCACAGGTTTGGTAGGTTTCCCTAGGTGGCGGCTGAGCTACAAGCCAAAATCTACAGGTAGGCACTTTGCAAAAAACACCTCTGTTTTCCTTGAAAAATTTGGATGTGTCCACGTTGCGCTTTGGGGCGTTTCCTGTCGCGGGCGCTAGGCCTACCCACACAAGTGAGGTATCAGTTTTATCGGGAGACGTGGGGGGACGCTGGGTGGAAGCAAATTCGTGGCTCCTCCCAGATTCCAGAACTTTCTGCCACAGAAATGTGAGGAACAAGTGTTTTTTTAGCCAAATTTTGAGGTTTGCAAAGGATTCTGGGTAACAGAACCTGGTCCGAGCCACACAAGTCACCCCATCTTGGATTCCCCTAGGTCTCTAGTTTTCAGAAATGCACAGGTTTGGTAGGTTTCCCTAGGTGGCAGCTGAGCTACAAGCCAAAATCTACAGGTAGGCACTTTGCAAAAAACACCTCTGTTTTCCTTCAAAAATTTGGATATGTCCACGTTGTGCTTTGGGGCGTTTCCTGTCGCGGGCGCTAGGCCTACCCACACAAGTGAGGTATCATTATTATCGGGAGACGTGGGGGAACGCTGGGTGGAAGGAAATTTGTGGCTCCTCTCAGATTCCAGAACTTTCTGCCACAGAAATGTGAGGAACATGTGTTTTTTTAGCCAAACTTTGAGGTTTGCAATGGATTCTGGGTAACAGAACCAGGTCCGAGCCACACAAGTCACCCCATATTGGATTCCCCTAGGTCTCTAGTTTTCAGAAATGCACAGGTTTGGTAGGTTTCCCTAGGTGGCGGCTGAGCTACAGTCCAAAATCTACAGGTAGGCACTTTGCAAAAAACACCTCTGTTTTCCTTCAAAAATTTGGCTGTGTCCACGTTGCGCTTGGGGCATTTCCTGTTGCGGGCGCTAGGCCAACCCACGCAAGTGAGGTATCATTTTTATCGGGAGATGTGGGGGAACGCTGGGTGGAAGGAAGTTTGTGGCTCCTCTCAGATTCCAGAACGTTCTGTCACAGAAATGTGAGGAACATGTGTTTTTTTAGCCAAATTTTGAGGTTTGCAAAGGATTCTGGGTAACAGAACCTGGTCCGAGCCACACAAGTCACCCCATCTTGGATTCCCCTAGGTATCTAGTTTTCAGAAATGCACAGGTTTGGTAGGTTTCCCTAGGTGGCGGCTGAGCTACAGTCCAAAATCTACAGGTCGGCACTTTGCAAAAAACACCTCTGTTTTCATTGAAAAATTTGGCTGACACACGTTGCGCTTTGGGGCATTTCCTGTTGCGGGCGCTAGGCCAACCCACACAAGTGAGGTATCATTTTTATCGGGAGACGTGGGGGAACGCTGGGTGGAAGGAAATTTGTGGCTCCTCTCAGATTCCAGAACTTTCTGCCACAGAAATGTGAGGAACATGTGTTTTTTTTGCCAAATTTTGAGGTTTGCAAAGGATTCTGTGTAACAGAACCTGGTCCGAGCCACACAAGTCACCCCATCTTGGATTCCCCTAGGTCTCTAGTTTTCAGAAATGCACAGGTTTGGTAGGTTTCCCTAGGTGGCGGCTGAGCTACAAGCCAAAATCTACAGGTAGGCACTTTGCAAAAAACACCTCTGTTTTCCTTCAAAAATTTGGATGTGTCCACGTTGCGCTTTGGGGCGTTTCCTGTCGCGGGCGCTAGGCCTACCCACACAAGTGAGGTATCAGTTTTATCGGGAGACGTGGGGGAACGCTGGGTGGAAGCAAATTCGTAGCTCCTCTCAGATTCCAGAACTTTCTGCCACAGAAATGTGAGGAACATGTGATTTTTTAGACCAAATTTTGAGGTTTGCAATGGATTCTGGGTAACAGAACCTGGTCCGAGCCACACAAGTCACCCCATCTTGGATTCCCCTAGGTCTCTAGTTTTCAGAAATGCACAGGTTTGGTAGGTTTCCCTAGGTGGCGGCTGAGCTACAGTCCAAAATCTACAGGTAGGCACTTTGCAAAAAACACCTCTGTTTTCCTTCAAAAATTTGGCTGTGTCCACGTTGCGCTTTGGGGCATTACCTGTTGCGGGCGCTAGGCCAACCCACACAAGTGAGGTATCATTTTTATCGGGAGACGTGGGGGAACGCTGGGTGGAAGGAAATTTGTGGCTCCTCTCAGATTCCAGAACTTTCTGCCACAGAAATGTGAGGAACATGTGTTTTTTTAGCCAAATTATGAGGTTTGCAAAGGATTCTGGGTAACAGAACCTGGTCCGAGCCACACAAGTCACCCCATCTTGGAATCCCCTAGGTCTCTAGTTTTCAGAAATGCACAGGTTTGGTAGGTTTCCCTAGGTGGCGGCTGAGCTACAAGCCAAAATCTACAGGTAGGCACTTTGCAAAAAACACCTCTGTTTTCCTTCAAAAATTTGGATGAGTCCACGTTGCGCTTTGGGGCGTTTCCTGTCGCGGGCGCTACGCCTACCCACACAAGTGAGGTATCAGTTTTATCAGGAGATGTGGGGGAACGCTGGGTGGAAGGAAATTTGTGGCTCCTCTCAGATTCCAGAACTTTCTGCCACAGAAATGTGAGGAACAAGTGTTTTTTTAGCCAAATTTTGAGGTTTGCAAAGGATTCTGGGTAACAGAACCTGGTCCGAGCCACACAAGTCACCCCATCTTGGATTCCCCTAGGTCTCTAGTTTTCAGAAATGCACAGGTTTGGTAGGTTTCCCTAGGTGGCAGCTGAGCTACAAGCCAAAATCTACAGGTAGGCACTTTGCAAAAAACACCTCTGTTTTCCTTCAAAAATTTGGATATGTCCACGTTGTGCTTTGGGGCGTTTCCTGTCGCGGGCGCTAGGCCTACCCACACAAGTGAGGTATCATTATTATCGGGAGACGTGGGGGAACGCTGGGTGGAAGGAAATTTGTGGCTCCTCTCAGATTCCAGAACTTTCTGCCACAGAAATGTGAGGAACATGTGTTTTTTTAGCCAAATTTTGAGGTTTGCAAATGGTTCTGGGTAACAGAACCTGGTCCGAGCCACACAAGTCACCCCATCTTGGATTCCCCTAGGTCTCTAGTTTTCAGAAATGCACAGGTTTGGTAGGTTTCCCTAGGTGGCGGCTGAGCTACAAGCCAAAATCTACAGGTAGGCACTTTGCAAAAAACACCTCTGTTTTCCTTCAAAAATTTGGATGTGTCCACGTTGCGCTTTGGGGCATTTCCTGTTGCGGGCGCTAGGCCTACCCACACAAGTGAGGTATCATTTTTATCGGGAGACGTGGGGGAACGCTGGGTGGAAGCAAATTCGTGGCTCCTCTCAGATTCCAGAACTTTTTGCCACAGAAATGTGAGGAACATGTGTTTTTTTAGCCAAATTGTGAGGTTTGCAATGGATTCTGGGTAACAGAACCTGGTCCGAGCCACACAAGTCACCCCATCTTGGATTCCCCTAGGTCTCTAGTTTTCAGAAATGCACAGGTTTGGTAGGTTTCCCTAGGTGGCAGCTGAGCTACAAGCCAAAATCTACAGGTAGGCACTTTGCAAAAAACACCTCTGTTTTCCTTCAAAAATTTGGATATGTCCACGTTGCGCTTTGGGGCGTTTCCTGTTGCGTGCGCTAGGCCAACCCACACAAGTGAGGTATCATTTTTATCGGGAGACGTGGGGGAACGCTGGGTGGAAGGAAATTTGTGGCTCCTCTCAGATTCCAGAACTTTCTGCCACAGAAATGTTAGGAACATGTGTTTTTTTAGCCAAACTTTGAGGTTTGCAATGGATTCTGGGTAACAGAACCAGGTCCGAGCCACACAAGTCACCCCATATTGGATTCCCCTAGGTCTCTAGTTTTCAGAAATGCACAGGTTTGGTAGGTTTCCCTAGGTGGCGGCTGAGCTACAGTCCAAAATCTACAGGTAGGCACTTTGCAAAAAACACCTCTGTTTTCCTTCAAAAATTTGGCTGTGTCCACGTTGCGCTTGGGGCATTTCCTGTTGCGGGCGCTAGGCCAACCCACACAAGTGAGGTATCATTTTTATCGGGAGATGTGGGGGAACGCTGGGTGGAAGGAAGTTTGTGGCTCCTCTCAGATTCCAGAACGTTCTGTCACAGAAATGTGAGGAACATGTGTTTTTTTAGCCAAATTTTGAGGTTTGCAAAGGATTCTGGGTAACAGAACCTGGTCCGAGCCACACAAGTCACCCCATCTTGGATTCCCCTAGGTCTCTAGTTTTCAGAAATGCACATGTTTGGTAGGTTTCCCTAGGTGGCGGCTGAGCTACAAGCCAAAATCTACAGGTAGGCACTTTGCAAAAAACACCTCTGTTTTCCTTCAAAAATTTTGATGTGTCCACGTTGCGCTTTGGGGCGTTTCCTGTCGCGGGCGCTAGGCCTACCCACACAAGTGAGGTATCATTTTTATCGGGAGACGTGGGGGAACGCTGGGTGGAAGGAAATTTGTGGCTCCTCTCAGATTCCAGAACGTTCTGCCACAGAAATGTGAGGAACATGTGTTTTTTTAGCCAAATTCTGAGGTTTGCAAAGGATTCTGGGTAACAGAACCTGGTCCGAGCCACACAAGTCACCCCATCTTGGATTCCCCTAGGTCTCTAGTTTTTAAAAATGCACAGGTTTGGTAGGTTTCCCTAGGTGGCGGCTGAGCTACAGGCCAAAATCTACAGGTAGGTACTTTGCAAAAAACACCTCTGTTTTCCTTCAAAAATTTGGCTGTGTCCACGTAGTGCTTTGTGGCATTTCCTGTCGCGGGCGCTAGGCCTACCCACACAAGTGAGGTATCATTTTTATCGGGAGACATGGGGGAACGCTGGGTGGAAGCAAATTCGTGGCTCCTCTCAGATTCCAGAACTTTCTGCCACAGAAATGTGAGGAACATGTGTTTTTTTAGCCAAATTTTGAGGTTTGCAATGGATTCTGGGTAACAGAACCTGGTCCGAGCCACACAAGTCACCCCATCTTGGATTCCCCTAGGTCTCTAGTTTTCAGAAATGCACAGGTTTGGTAGGTTTCCCTAGGTGGCGGCTGAGCTACAGTCCAAAATCTACAGGTCGGCACTTTGCAAAAAACACCTCTGTTTTCATTGAAAAATTTGGCTGTGTCCACGTTGCGCTTTGGGGCATTTCCTGTTGCGGGCGCTAGGCCAACCCACACAAGTGAGGTATCATTTTTATCGGGAGACGTGGGGGAACGCTGGGTGGAAGGAAATTTGTGGCTCCTCTCAGATTCCAGAACTTTCTGCCACAGAAATGTGAGGAACATGTGTTTTTTTAGCCAAATTCTGAGGTTTGCAAAGGATTCTGTGTAACAGAACCTGGTCCGAGCCACACAAGTCACCCCATCTTGGATTCCCCTAGGTCTCTAGTTTTCAGAAATGCACAGGTTTGGTAGGTTTCCCTAGGTGGCGGCTGAGCTACAAGCCAAAATCTACAGGTAGGCACTTTGCAAAAAACACCTCTGTTTTCCTTCAAAAATTTGGATGTGTCCACGTTGCGCTTTGGGGCGTTTCCTGTCGCGGGCGCTAGGCCTACCCACACAAGTGAGGTATCAGTTTTATCGGGAGACGTGGGGGAACGCTGGGTGGAAGCAAATTCGTAGCTCCTCTCAGATTCCAGAACTTTCTGCCACAGAAATGTGAGGAACATGTGTTTTTTTAGCCAAATTTTGAGGTTTGCAAAGGATTCTGGGTAACAGAACCTGGTCCGAGCCACACAAGTCACCCCATCTTGGAATCCCCTAGGTCTCTAGTTTTCAGAAATGCACAGGTTTGGTAGGTTTCCCTAGGTGGCGGCTGAGCTACAAGCCAAAATCTACAGGTAGGCACTTTGCAAAAAACACCTCTGTTTTCCTTCAAAAATTTGGATGTGTCCACGTTGCGCTTTGGGGCGTTTCCTGTCGCGGGCGCTACGCCTACCCACACAAGTGAGGTATCAGTTTTATCAGGAGATGTGGGGGAACGCTGGGTGGAAGGAAATTTGTGGCTCCTCTCAGATTCCAGAACTTTCTGCCACAGAAATGTGAGGAACAAGTGTTTTTTTAGCCAAACTTTGAGGTTTGCAAAGGATTCTGGGTAACAGAACCTGGTCCGAGCCACACAAGTCACCCCATCTTGGATTCCCCTAGGTCTCTAGTTTTCAGAAATGCACAGGTTTGGTAGGTTTCCCTAGGTGGCAGCTGAGCTACAAGCCAAAATCTACAGGTAGGCACTTTGCAAAAAACACCTCTGTTTTCCTTCAAAAATTTGGATATGTCCACGTTGTGCTTTGGGGCGTTTCCTGTCGCGGGCGCTAGGCCTACCCACACAAGTGAGGTATCATTATTATCGGGAGACGTGGGGGAACGCTGGGTGGAAGGAAATTTGTGGCTCCTCTCAGATTCCAGAACTTTCTGCCACAGAAATGTGAGGAACATGTGTTTTTTTAGCCAAATTTTGAGGTTTGCAAATGGTTCTGGGTAACAGAACCTGGTCCGAGCCACACAAGTCACCCCATCTTGGATTCCCCTAGGTCTCTAGTTTTCAGAAATGCACAGGTTTGGTAGGTTTCCCTAGGTGGCGGCTGAGCTACAAGCCAAAATCTACAGGTAGGCACTTTGCAAAAAACACCTCTGTTTTCCTTCAAAAATTTGGATGTGTCCACGTTGCGCTTTGGGGCATTTCCTGTTGCGGGCGCTAGGCCTACCCACACAAGTGAGGTATCATTTTTATCGGGAGACGTGGGGGAACGCTGGGTGGAAGCAAATTCGTGGCTCCTCTCAGATTCCAGAACTTTTTGCCACAGAAATGTGAGGAACATGTGTTTTTTTAGCCAAATTGTGAGGTTTGCAATGGATTCTGGGTAACAGAACCTGGTCCGAGCCACACAAGTCACCCCATCTTGGATTCCCCTAGGTCTCTAGTTTTCAGAAATGCACAGGTTTGGTAGGTTTCCCTAGGTGGCAGCTGAGCTACAAGCCAAAATCTACAGGTAGGCACTTTGCAAAAAACACCTCTGTTTTCCTTCAAAAATTTGGATATGTCCACGTTGCGCTTTGGGGCGTTTCCTGTTGCGTGCGCTAGGCCAACCCACACAAGTGAGGTATCATTTTTATCGGGAGACGTGGGGGAACGCTGGGTGGAAGGAAATTTGTGGCTCCTCTCAGATTCCAGAACTTTCTGCCACAGAAATGTGAGGAACATGTGTTTTTTTAGCCAAATTTTGAGGTTTGCAAAGAATTCTGGGTAACAGAACCTGGTCCGAGCCACACAAGTCACCCCATCTTGGATTCCCCTAGGTCTCTAGTTTTCAGAAATGCACAGGTTTGGTAGGTTTCCCTAGGTGGCGGCTGAGCTACAAGCCAAAATCTACAGGTAGGCACTTTGCAAAAAACACCTCTGTTTTCCTTCAAAAATATGGATGTGTCCACGTTGCGCTTTGGGGCGTTTCCTGTCGCGGGCGCTAGGCCTACCCACACAAGTGAGGTATCATTTTTATCGGGAGACGTGGGGGAACGCTGGGTGGAAGGAAATTCGTGGCTCCTCTCAGATTCCAGAACTTTCTGCCACAGAAATGTGAGGAACATGTTTTTTTTTAGCCAAATTTTGAGGTTTGCAAAGGATTCTGGGTAACAGAACCTGGTCCGAGCCACACAAGTCACCCCATCTTGGATTCCCCTAGGTCTCTAGTTTTCAGAAATGCACAGGTTTGGTAGGTTTCCCTAGGTGGCGGCTGAGCTACAAGCTAAAATCTACTGGTAGGCACTTTGCAAAAAACACCTCTGTTTTCCTTCAAAAATTTGGCTGTGTCCACGTTGCGCTTTGGGGCATTACCTGTTGCGGGCGCTAGGCCAACCCACACAAGTGAGGTATCATTTTTATCGGGAGACGTGGGGGAACGCTGGGTGGAAGGAAATTTGTGGCTCCTCTCAGATTCCAGAACTTTCTGCCACAGAAATGTGAGGAACATGTGTTTTTTTAGCCAAATTATGAGGTTTGCAAAGGATTCTGGGTAACAGAACCTGGTCCGAGCCACACAAGTCACCCCATCTTGGAATCCCCTAGGTCTCTAGTTTTCAGAAATGCACAGGTTTGGTAGGTTTCCCTAGGTGGCGGCTGAGCTACAAGCCAAAATCTACAGGTAGGCACTTTGCAAAAAACACCTCTGTTTTCCTTCAAAAATTTGGATGTGTCCACGTTGCGCTTTGGGGCGTTTCCTGTCGCGGGCGCTACGCCTACCCACACAAGTGAGGTATCAGTTTTATCAGGAGATGTGGGGGAACGCTGGGTGGAAGGAAATTTGTGGCTCCTCTCAGATTCCAGAACTTTCTGCCACAGAAATGTGAGGAACAAGTGTTTTTTTAGCCAAATTTTGAGGTTTGCAAAGGATTCTGGGTAACAGAACCTGGTCCGAGCCACACAAGTCACCCCATCTTGGATTCCCCTAGGTCTCTAGTTTTCAGAAATGCACAGGTTTGGTAGGTTTCCCTAGGTGGCAGCTGAGCTACAAGCCAAAATCTACAGGTAGGCACTTTGCAAAAAACACCTCTGTTTTCCTTCAAAAATTTGGATATGTCCACGTTGTGCTTTGGGGCGTTTCCTGTCGCGGGCGCTAGGCCTACCCACACAAGTGAGGTATCATTATTATCGGGAGACGTGGGGGAATGCTGGGTGGAAGGAAATTTGTGGCTCCTCTCAGATTCCAGAACTTTCTGCCACAGAAATGTGAGGAACATGTGTTTTTTTAGCCAAATTTTGAGGTTTGCAAATGGTTCTGGGTAACAGAACCTGGTCCGAGCCACACAAGTCACCCCATCTTGGATTCCCCTAGGTCTCTAGTTTTCAGAAATGCACAGGTTTGGTAGGTTTCCCTAGGTGGCGGCTGAGCTACAAGCCAAAATCTACAGGTAGGCACTTTGCAAAAAACACCTCTGTTTTCCTTCAAAAATTTGGATGTGTCCACGTTGCGCTTTGGGGCATTTCCTGTTGCGGGCGCTAGGCCTACCCACACAAGTGAGGTATCATTTTTATCGGGAGACGTGGGGGAACGCTGGGTGGAAGCAAATTTGTGGCTCCTCTCAGATTCCAGAACTTTTTGCCACAGAAATGTGAGGAACATGTGTTTTTTTAGCCAAATTGTGAGGTTTGCAATGGATTCTGGGTAACAGAACCTGGTCCGAGCCACACAAGTCACCCCATCTTGGATTCCCCTAGGTCTCTAGTTTTCAGAAATGCACAGGTTTGGTAGGTTTCCCTAGGTGGCAGCTGAGCTACAAGCCAAAATCTACAGGTAGGCACTTTGCAAAAAACACCTCTGTTTTCCTTCAAAAATTTGGATATGTCCACGTTGCGCTTTGGGGCGTTTCCTGTTGCGTGCGCTAGGCCAACCCACACAAGTGAGGTATCATTTTTATCGGGAGACGTGGGGGAACGCTGGGTGGAAGGAAATTTGTGGCTCCTCTCAGATTCCAGAACTTTCTGCCACAGAAATGTTAGGAACATGTGTTTTTTTAGCCAAACTTTGAGGTTTGCAATGGATTCTGGGTAACAGAACCAGGTCCGAGCCACACAAGTCACCCCATATTGGATTCCCCTAGGTCTCTAGTTTTCAGAAATGCACAGGTTTGGTAGGTTTCCCTAGGTGGCGGCTGAGCTACAGTCCAAAATCTACAGATAGGCACTTTGCAAAAAACACCTCTGTTTTCCTTCAAAAATTTGGCTGTGTCCACGTTGCGCTTGGGGCATTTCCTGTTGCGGGCGCTAGGCCAACCCACACAAGTGAGGTATCATTTTTATCGGGAGATGTGGGGGAACGCTGGGTGGAAGGAAGTTTGTGGCTCCTCTCAGATTCCAGAACGTTCTGTCACAGAAATGTGAGGAACATGTGTTTTTTTAGCCAAATTTTGAGGTTTGCAAAGGATTCTGGGTAACAGAACCTGGTCCGAGCCACACAAGTCACCCCATCTTGGATTCCCCTAGGTCTCTAGTTTTCAGAAATGCACATGTTTGGTAGGTTTCCCTAGGTGGCGGCTGAGCTACAAGCCAAAATCTACAGGTAGGCACTTTGCAAAAAACACCTCTGTTTTCCTTCAAAAATTTTGATGTGTCCACGTTGCGCTTTGGGGCGTTTCCTGTCGCGGGCGCTAGGCCTACCCACACAAGTGAGGTATCATTTTTATCGGGAGACGTGGGGGAACGCTGGGTGGAAGGAAATTTGTGGCTCCTCTCAGATTCCAGAACTTTCTGCCACAGAAATGTGAGGAACATGTGTTTTTTTAGCCAAATTCTGAGGTTTGCAAAGGATTCTGGGTAACAGAACCTGGTCCGAGCCACACAAGTCACCCCATCTTGGATTCCCCTAGGTCTCTAGTTTTTAAAAATGCACAGGTTTGGTAGGTTTCCCTAGGTGGCGGCTGAGCTACAGGCCAAAATCTACAGGTAGGTACTTTGCAAAAAACACCTCTGTTTTCCTTCAAAAATTTGGCTGTGTCCACGTAGTGCTTTGTGGCATTTCCTGTCGCGGGCGCTAGGCCTACCCACACAAGTGAGGTATCATTTTTATCGGGAGACATGGGGGAACGCTGGGTGGAAGCAAATTCGTGGCTCCTCTCAGATTCCAGAACTTTCTGCCACAGAAATGTGAGGAACATGTGTTTTTTTAGCCAAATTTTGAGGTTTGCAATGGATTCTGGGTAACAGAACCTGGTCCGAGCCACACAAGTCACCCCATCTTGGATTCCCCTAGGTCTCTAGTTTTCAGAAATGCACAGGTTTGGTAGGTTTCCCTAGGTGGCGGCTGAGCTACAGTCCAAAATCTACAGGTCGGCACTTTGCAAAAAACACCTCTGTTTTCATTGAAAAATTTGGCTGTGTCCACGTTGCGCTTTGGGGCATTTCCTGTTGCGGGCGCTAGGCCAACCCACACAAGTGAGGTATCATTTTTATCGGGAGATGTGGGGGAACGCTGGGTGGAAGGAAATTTGTGGCTCCTCTCAGATTCCAGAACTTTCTGCCACAGAAATGTGAGGAACATGTGTTTTTTTTGCCAAATTTTGAGGTTTGCAAAGGATTCTGTGTAACAGAACCTGGTCCGAGCCACACAAGTCACCCCATCTTGGATTCCCCTAGGTCTCTAGTTTTCAGAAATGCACAGGTTTGGTAGGTTTCCCTAGGTTGCGGCTGAGCTACAAGCCAAAATCTACAGGTAGGCACTTTGCAAAAAACACCTCTGTTTTCCTTCAAAAATTTGGATGTGTCCACGTTGCGCTTTGGGGCGTTTCCTGTCGCGGGCGCTAGGCCTACCCACACAAGTGAGGTATCAGTTTTATCGGGAGACGTGGGGGAACGCTGGATGTAAGCAAATTCGTAGCTCCTCTCAGATTCCAGAACTTTCTGCCACAGAAATGTGAGGAACATGTGATTTTTTAGCCAAATTTTGAGGTTTGCAATGGATTCTGGGTAACAGAACCTGGTCCGAGCCACACAAGTCACCCCATCTTGGATTCCCCTAGGTCTCTAGTTTTCAGAAATGCACAGGTTTGGTAGGTTTCCCTAGGTGGCGGCTGAGCTACAGTCCAAAATCTACAGGTAGGCACTTTGCAAAAAACACCTCTGTTTTCCTTCAAAAATTTGGCTGTGTCCACGTTGCGCTTTGGGGCATTACCTGTTGCGGGCGCTAGGCCAACCCACACAAGTGAGGTATCATTTTTATCGGGAGACGTGGGGGAACGCTGGGTGGAAGGAAATTTGTGGCTCCTCTCAGATTCCAGAACTTTCTGCCACAGAAATGTGAGGAACATGTGTTTTTTTAGCCAAATTATGAGGTTTGCAAAGGATTCTGGGTAACAGAACCTGGTCCGAGCCACACAAGTCACCCCATCTTGGAATCCCCTAGGTCTCTAGTTTTCAGAAATGCACAGGTTTGGTAGGTTTCCCTAGGTGGCGGCTGAGCTACAAGCCAAAATCTACAGGTAGGCACTTTGCAAAAAACACCTCTGTTTTCCTTCAAAAATTTGGATGTGTCCACGTTGCGCTTTGGGGCGTTTCCTGTCGCGGGCGCTACGCCTACCCACACAAGTGAGGTATCAGTTTTATCAGGAGATGTGGGGGAACGCTGGGTGGAAGGAAATTTGTGGCTCCTCTCAGATTCCAGAACTTTCTGCCACAGAAATGTGAGGAACAAGTGTTTTTTTAGCCAAATTTTGAGGTTTGCAAAGGATTCTGGGTAACAGAACCTGGTCCGAGCCACACAAGTCACCCCATCTTGGATTCCCCTAGGTCTCTAGTTTTCAGAAATGCACAGGTTTGGTAGGTTTCCCTAGGTGGCAGCTGAGCTACAAGCCAAAATCTACAGGTAGGCACTTTGCAAAAAACACCTCTGTTTTCCTTCAAAAATTTGGATATGTCCACGTTGTGCTTTGGGGCGTTTCCTGTCGCGGGCGCTAGGCCTACCCACACAAGTGAGGTATCATTATTATCGGGAGACGTGGGGGAACGCTGGGTGGAAGGAAATTTGTGGCTCCTCTCAGATTCCAGAACTTTCTGCCACAGAAATGTGAGGAACATGTGTTTTTTTAGCCAAATTTTGAGGTTTGCAAATGGTTCTGGGTAACAGAACCTGGTCCGAGCCACACAAGTCACCCCATCTTGGATTCCCCTAGGTCTCTAGTTTTCAGAAATGCACAGGTTTGGTAGGTTTCCCTAGGTGGCGGCTGAGCTACAAGCCAAAATCTACAGGTAGGCACTTTGCAAAAAACACCTCTGTTTTCCTTCAAAAATTTGGATGTGTCCACGTTGCGCTTTGGGGCATTTCCTGTTGCGGGCGCTAGGCCTACCCACACAAGTGAGGTATCATTTTTATCGGGAGACGTGGGGGAACGCTGGGTGGAAGCAAATTCGTGGCTCCTCTCAGATTCCAGAACTTTTTGCCACAGAAATGTGAGGAACAAGTGTTTTTTTAGCCAAATTGTGAGGTTTGCAATGGATTCTGGGTAACAGAACCTGGTCCGAGCCACACAAGTCACCCCATCTTGGATTCCCCTAGGTCTCTAGTTTTCAGAAATGCACAGGTTTGGTAGGTTTCCCTAGGTGGCAGCTGAGCTACAAGCCAAAATCTACAGGTAGGCACTTTGCAAAAAACACCTCTGTTTTCCTTCAAAAATTTGGATATGTCCACGTTGCGCTTTGGGGCGTTTCCTGTTGCGTGCGCTAGGCCAACCCACACAAGTGAGGTATCATTTTTATCGGGAGACGTGGGGGAACGCTGGGTGGAAGGAAATTTGTGGCTCCTCTCAGATTCCAGAACGTTCTGTCACAGAAATGTGAGGAACATGTGTTTTTTTAGCCAAATTCTGAGGTTTGCAAAGGATTCTGGGTAACAGAACCTGGTCCGAGCCACACAAGTCACCCCATCTTGGATTCCCCTAGGTCTCTAGTTTTCAGAAAGGCACAGGTTTGGTAGGTTTCCCTAGGTGGCGGCTGAGCTACAAGCCAAAATCTACAGGTAGGCACTTTGCAAAAAACACCTCTGTTTTCCTTCAAAAATATGGATGTGTCCACGTTGCGCTTTGGGGCGTTTCCTGTCGCGGGCGCTAGGCCTACCCACACAAGTGAGGTATCATTTTTATCGGGAGACGTGGGGGAACGCTGGGTGGAAGGAAATTCGTGGCTCCTCTCAGATTCCAGAACTTTCTGCCACAGAAATGTGAGGAACATGTTTTTTTTTAGCCAAATTTTGAGGTTTGCAAAGGATTCTGGGTAACAGAACCTGGTCCGAGCCACACAAGTCACCCCATCTTGGATTCCCCTAGGTCTCTAGTTTTCAGAAATGCACAGGTTTGGTAGGTTTCCCTAGGTGGCGGCTGAGCTACAAGCTAAAATCTACAGGTAGGCACTTTGCAAAAAACACCTCTGTTTTCCCTCAAAAATCTGGATGTGTCCACGTTGCGCTTTGGGGCATTTCCTGTCGCGGGCGCTAGGCCTACCCACACAAGTGAGGTATCAGTTTTATCGGGAGATGTGGGGGAACGCTGGGTGGAAGGAAATTTGTGGCTCCTCTCAGATTCCAGAACTTTCTGCCACAGAAATGTGAGGAACAAGTGTTTTTTTAGCCAAATTTTGAGGTTTGCAAAGGATTCTGGGTAACAGAACCTGGTCCGAGCCACACAAGTCACCCCATCTTGGATTCCCCTAGGTCTCTAGTTTTCAGAAATGCACAGGTTTGGTAGGTTTCCCTAGGTGGCAGCTGAGCTACAAGCCAAAATCTACAGGTAGGCACTTTGCAAAAAACACCTCTGTTTTCCTTCAAAAATTTGGATATGTCCACGTTGCGCTTTGGGGCGTTTCCTGTCGCGGGCGCTAGGCCTACCCACACAAGTGAGGTATCATTTTTATCGGGAGATGTGGGGGAACGCTGGGTGGAAGGAAATTTGTGGCTCCTCTCAGATTCCAGAACTTTCTGCCACAGAAATGTGAGGAACATGTGTTTTTTTAGCCAAATTTTGAGGTTTGCAAAGGGTTCTGGGTAACAGAACCTGGTCCGAGCCACACAAGTCACCCCATCTTGGATTCCCCTAGGTCTCTAGTTTTCAGAAAGGCACAGGTTTGGTAGGTTTCCCTAGGTGGCGGCTGAGCTACAAGCCAAAATCTACAGGTAGGCACTTTTCAAAAAACACCTCTGTTTTCCTTCAAAAATTTGGATGTGTCCACGTTGCGCTTTGGGGCGTTTCCTGTCGCGGGCGCTAGGCCTACCCACACAAGTGAGGTATCATTTTTATCGGGAGACGTGGGGGAACGCTGGGTGGAAGGAAATTTGTGGCTCCTCTCAGATTCCAGAACGTTCTGTCACAGAAATGTGAGGAACATGTGTTTTTTTAGCCAAATTCTGAGGTTTGCAAAGGATTCTGGGTAACAGAACCTGGTCCGAGCCACACAAGTCACCCCATCTTGGATTCCCCTAGGTCTCTAGTTTTCAGAAAGGCACAGGTTTGGTAGGTTTCCCTAGGTGGCGGCTGAGCTACAAGCCAAAATCTACAGGTAGGCACTTTTCAAAAAACACCTCTGTTTTCCTTCAAAAATTTGGATGTGTCCACGTTGCGCTTTGGGGCGTTTCCTGTCGCGGGCGCTAGGCCTACCCACACAAGTGAGGTGTCATTTTTATCGGGAGATGTGGGGAACGCTGGGTGGAAGGAAATTTGTGGCTCCTCTCAGATTCCAGAACTTTCTGCCACAGAAATGTGATGAACATGTGTTTTTTTAGCCAAATTTTGAGGTTTGCAAAGGGTTCTGGGTAACAGAACCTGGTCCGAGCCACACAAGTCACACCATCTTGGATTCCCCTAGGTCTCTAGTTTTCAGAAAGGCACAGGTTTGGTAGGTTTCCCTAGGTGGCGGCTGAGCTACAAGCCAAAATCTACAGGTAGGCACTTTTCAAAAAACACCTCTGTTTTCCTTCAAAAATTTGGATGTGTCCACGTTGCGCTTTGGGGCGTTTCCTGTCGCGGGCGCTAGGCCTACCCACACAAGTGAGGTATCATTTTTATCGGGAGACGTGGGGGAACGCTGGGTGGAAGGAAATTTGTGGCTCCTCTCAGATTCCAGAACGTTCTGTCACAGAAATGTGAGGAACATGTGTTTTTTTAGCCAAATTCTGAGGTTTGCAAAGGATTCTGGGTAACAGAACCTGGTCCGAGCCACACAAGTCACCCCATCTTGGATTCCCCTAGGTCTCTAGTTTTCAGAAATGCACAGGTTTGGTAGGTTTCCCTAGGTGGCGGCTGAGCTACAAGCCAAAATCTACAGGTAGGCACTTTGCAAAAAACACCTCTGTTTTCCTTCAAAAATTTGGATGTGTCCACGTTGCGCTTTGGGGCATTTCCTGTTGCGGGCGCTAGGCCTACCCACACAAGTGAGGTATCATTTTTATCGGGAGACGTGGGGGAACGCTGGGTGGAAGCAAATTCGTGGCTCTTTTCAGATTCCAGAACTTTTTGCCACAGAAATGTGAGGAACATGTGTTTTTTTAGCCAAATTGTGAGGTTTGCAATGGATTCTGGGTAACAGAACCTGGTCCGAGCCACACAAGTCACCCCATCTTGGATTCCCCTAGGTCTCTAGTTTTCAGAAATGCACAGGTTTGGTAGGTTTCCCTAGGTGGCAGCTGAGCTACAAGCCAAAATCTACAGGTAGGCACTTTGCAAAAAACACCTCTGTTTTCCTTCAAAAATTTGGATATGTCCACGTTGCGCTTTGGGGCGTTTCCTGTTGCGTGCGCTAGGCCAACCCACACAAGTGAGGTATCATTTTTATCGGGAGACGTGGGGGAACGCTGGGTGGAAGGAAATTTGTGGCTCCTCTCAGATTCCAGAACTTTCTGCCACAGAAATGTGAGGAACATGTGTTTTTTTAGCCAAATTTTGAGGTTTGCAAAGAATTCTGGGTAACAGAACCTGGTCCGAGCCACACAAGTCACCCCATCTTGGATTCCCCTAGGTCTCTAGTTTTCAGAAATGCACAGGTTTGGTAGGTTTCCCTAGGTGGCGGCTGAGCTACAAGCCAAAATCTACAGGTAGGCACTTTGCAAAAAACACCTCTGTTTTCCTTCAAAAATATGGATGTGTCCACGTTGCGCTTTGGGGCGTTTCCTGTCGCGGGCGCTAGGCCTACCCACACAAGTGAGGTATCATTTTTATCGGGAGACGTGGGGGAACGCTGGGTGGAAGGAAATTTGTGGCTCCTCTCAGATTCCAGAACGTTCTGTCACAGAAATGTGAGGAACATGTGTTTTTTTAGCCAAATTCTGAGGTTTGCAAAGGATTCTGGGTAACAGAACCTGGTCCGAGCCACACAAGTCACCCCATCTTGGATTCCCCTAGGTCTCTAGTTTTCAGAAAGGCACAGGTTTGGTAGGTTTCCCTAGGTGGCGGCTGAGCTACAAGCCAAAATCTACAGGTAGGCACTTTTCAAAAAACACCTCTGTTTTCCTTAAAAAATTTGGATGTGTCCACGTTGCGCTTTGGGGCGTTTCCTGTCGCGGGCGCTAGGCCTACCCACACAAGTGAGGTATCATTTTTATCGGGAGATGTGGGGGAACGCTGGGTGGAAGGAAATTTGTGGCTCCTCTCAGATTCCAGAACTTTCTGCCACAGAAATGTGAGGAACATGTGTTTTTTTAGCCAAATTTTGAGGTTTGCAAAGGGTTCTGGGTAACAGAACCTGGTCCGAGCCACACAAGTCACCCCATCTTGGATTCCCCTAGGTCTCTAGTTTTCAGAAAGGCACAGGTTTGGTAGGTTTCCCTAGGTGGCGGCTGAGCTACAAGCCAAAATCTACAGGTAGGCACTTTTCAAAAAACACCTCTGTTTTCCTTCAAAAATTTGGATGTGTCCACGTTGCGCTTTGGGGCGTTTCCTGTCGCGGGCGCTAGGCCTACCCACACAAGTGAGGTATCATTTTTATCGGGAGACGTGGGGGAACGCTGGGTGGAAGGAAATTTGTGGCTCCTCTCAGATTCCAGAACGTTCTGTCACAGAAATGTGAGGAACATGTGTTTTTTTAGCCAAATTCTGAGGTTTGCAAAGGATTCTGGGTAACAGAACCTGGTCCGAGCCACACAAGTCACCCCATCTTGGATTCCCCTAGGTCTCTAGTTTTCAGAAAGGCACAGGTTTGGTAGGTTTCCCTAGGTGGCGGCTGAGCTACAAGCCAAAATCTACAGGTAGGCACTTTTCAAAAAACACCTCTGTTTTCCTTCAAAAATTTGGATGTGTCCACGTTGCGCTTTGGGGCGTTTCCTGTCGCGGGCGCTAGGCCTACCCACACAAGTGAGGTATCATTTTTATCGGGAGATGTGGGGGAACGCTGGGTGGAAGGAAATTTGTGGCTCCTCTCAGATTCCAGAACTTTCTGCCACAGAAATGTGAGGAACATGTGTTTTTTTAGCCAAATTTTGAGGTTTGCAAAGGGTTCTGGGTAACAGAACCTGGTCCGAGCCACACAAGTCACCCCATCTTGGATTCCCCTAGGTCTCTAGTTTTCAGAAAGGCACAGGTTTGGTAGGTTTCCCTAGGTGGCGGCTGAGCTACAAGCCAAAATCTACAGGTAGGCACTTTTCAAAAAACACCTCTGTTTTCCTTCAAAAATTTGGATGTGTCCACGTTGCGCTTTGGGGCGTTTCCTGTCGCGGGCGCTAGGCCTACCCACACAAGTGAGGTATCATTTTTATCGGGAGACGTGGGGGAACGCTGGGTGGAAGGAAATTTGTGGCTCCTCTCAGATTCCAGAACGTTCTGTCACAGAAATGTGAGGAACATGTGTTTTTTTAGCCAAATGCTGAGGTTTGCAAAGGATTCTGGGTAACAGAACCTGGTCCGAGCCACACAAGTCACCCCATCTTGGATTCCCCTAGGTCTCTAGTTTTCAGAAATGCACAGGTTTGGTAGGTTTCCCTAGGTGGCGGCTGAGCTACAAGCCAAAATCTACAGGTAGGCACTTTGCAAAAAACACCTCTGTTTTCCTTCAAAAATTTGGATGTGTCCACGTTGCGCTTTGGGGCATTTCCTGTTGCGGGCGCTAGGCCTACCCACACAAGTGAGGTATCATTTTTATCGGGAGACGTGGGGGAACGCTGGGTGGAAGCAAATTCGTGGCTCCTCTCAGATTCCAGAACTTTTTGCCACAGAAATGTGAGGAACATGTGTTTTTTTAGCCAAATTGTGAGGTTTGCAATGGATTCTGGGTAACAGAACCTGGTCCGAGCCACACAAGTCACCCCATCTTGGATTCCCCTAGGTCTCTAGTTTTCAGAAATGCACAGGTTTGGTAGGTTTCCCTAGGTGGCAGCTGAGCTACAAGCCAAAATCTACAGGTAGGCACTTTGCAAAAAACACCTCTGTTTTCCTTCAAAAATTTGGATATGTCCACGTTGCGCTTTGGGGCGTTTCCTGTTGCGTGCGCTAGGCCAACCCACACAAGTGAGGTATCATTTTTATCGGGAGACGTGGGGGAACGCTGGGTGGAAGGAAATTTGTGGCTCCTCTCAGATTCCAGAACTTTCTGCCACAGAAATGTGAGGAACATGTGTTTTTTTAGCCAAATTTTGAGGTTTGCAAAGAATTCTGGGTAACAGAACCTGGTCCGAGCCACACAAGTCACCCCATCTTGGATTCCCCTAGGTCTCTAGTTTTCAGAAATGCACAGGTTTGGTAGGTTTCCCTAGGTGGCGGCTGAGCTACAAGCCAAAATCTACAGGTAGGCACTTTGCAAAAAACACCTCTGTTTTCCTTCAAAAATATGGATGTGTCCACGTTGCGCTTTGGGGCGTTTCCTGTCGCGGGCGCTAGGCCTACCCACACAAGTGAGGTATCATTTTTATCGGGAGACGTGGGGGAACGCTGGGTGGAAGGAAATTTGTGGCTCCTCTCAGATTTCAGAACTTTATGCCACTGAAATGTGAGGAACATGTTTTTTTTTAGCCAAATTTTGAGGTTTGCAAAGGATTCTGGGTAACAGAACCTGGTCCGAGCCACACAAGTCACCGCATCTTGGATTCCCCTAGGTCTCTAGTTTTCAGAAATGCACAGGTTTGGTAGGTTTCCCTAGGTGGCGGCTGAGCTACAAGCTAAAATCTACAGGTAGGCACTTTGCAAAAAACACCTCTGTTTTCCCTCAAAAATCTGGATGTGTCCACGTTGCGCTTTGGGGCGTTTCCTGTCGCGGGCGCTAGGCCTACCCACACAAGTGAGGTATCAGTTTTATCGGGAGATGTGGGGGAACGCTGGGTGGAAGGAAATTTGTGGCTCCTCTCAGATTCCAGAACTTTCTGCCACAGAAATGTGAGGAACAAGTGTTTTTTTAGCCAAATTTTGAGGTTTGCAAAGGATTCTGGGTAACAGAACCTGGTCCGAGCCACACAAGTCACCCCATCTTGGATTCCCCTAGGTCTCTAGTTTTCAGAAATGCACAGGTTTGGTAGGTTTCCCTAGGTGGCAGCTGAGCTACAAGCCAAAATCTACAGGTAGGCACTTTGCAAAAAACACCTCTGTTTTCCTTCAAAAATTTGGATATGTCCACGTTGCGCTTTGGGGCGTTTCCTGTCGCGGGCGCTAGGCCTACCCACACAAGTGAGGTATCATTTTTATCGGGAGATGTGGGGGAACGCTGGGTGGAAGGAAATTTGTGGCTCCTCTCAGATTCCAGAACTTTCTGCCACAGAAATGTGAGGAACATGTGTTTTTTTAGCCAAATTTTGAGGTTTGCAAAGGGTTCTGGGTAACAGAACCTGGTCCGAGCCACACAAGTCACCCCATCTTGGATTCCCCTAGGTCTCTAGTTTTCAGAAAGGCACAGGTTTGGTAGGTTTCCCTAGGTGGCGGCTGAGCTACAAGCCAAAATCTACAGGTAGGCACTTTTCAAAAAACACCTCTGTTTTCCTTCAAAAATTTGGATGTGTCCACGTTGCGCTTTGGGGCGTTTCCTGTCGCGGGCGCTAGGCCTACCCACACAAGTGAGGTATCATTTTTATCGGGAGACGTGGGGGAACGCTGGGTGGAAGGAAATTTGTGGCTCCTCTCAGATTCCAGAACGTTCTGTCACAGAAATGTGAGGAACATGTGTTTTTTTAGCCAAATTCTGAGGTTTGCAAAGGATTCTGGGTAACAGAACCTGGTCCGAGCCACACAAGTCACCCCATCTTGGATTCCCCTAGGTCTCTAGTTTTCAGAAAGGCACAGGTTTGGTAGGTTTCCCTAGGTGGCGGCTGAGCTACAAGCCAAAATCTACAGGTAGGCACTTTTCAAAAAACACCTCTGTTTTCCTTCAAAAATTTGGATGTGTCCACGTTGCGCTTTGGAGCGTTTCCTGTTGCGGGCGCTAGGCCTACCCACACAAGTGAGGTATCATTTTTATCGGGAGATGTGGGGGAACGCTGGGTGGAAGGAAATTTGTGGCTCCTCTCAGATTCCAGAACTTTCTGCCACAGAAATGTGAGGAACATGTGTTTTTTTAGCCAAATTTTGAGGTTTGCAAAGGGTTCTGGGTAACAGAACCTGGTCCGAGCCACACAAGTCACCCCATCTTGGATTCCCCTAGGTCTCTAGTTTTCAGAAAGGCACAGGTTTGGTAGGTTTCCCTAGGTGGCGGCTGAGCTACAAGCCAAAATCTACAGGTAGGCACTTTTCAAAAAACACCTCTGTTTTCCTTCAAAAATTTGGATGTGTCCACGTTGCGCTTTGGGGCGTTTCCTGTCGCGGGCGCTAGGCCTACCCACACAAGTGAGGTATCATTTTTATCGGGAGACGTGGGGGAACGCTGGGTGGAAGGAAATTTGTGGCTCGTCTCAGATTCCAGAACGTTCTGTCACAGAAATGTGAGGAACATGTGTTTTTTTAGCCAAATTCTGAGGTTTGCAAAGGATTCTGGGTAACAGAACCTGGTCCGAGCCACACAAGTCACCCCATCTTGGATTCCCCTAGGTCTCTAGTTTTCAGAAATGCACAGGTTTGGTAGGTTTCCCTAGGTGGCGGCTGAGCTACAGGCCAAAATCTACAGGTATGCACTTTGCAAAAAACACCTCTGTTTTCCTTCAAAAATTTGGCTGTGTCCACGTTGCGCTTTGGGGCATTTCCTGTCACGGGCGCTAGGCCTACCCACACAAGTGAGGTATCATTTTTATTGGGAGACGTGGGGGAACGCTGGGTGGAAGGAAATTTGTGGCTCCTCTCAGATTCCAGAACTTTCTGCCACAGAAATGTGAGGAACATGTGTTTTTTTATCCAAATTTTGAGGTTTGCAGAGGGTTCTGGGTAACAGAACCTGGTCCGAGCCACACAAGTCACCCCATCTTGGATTCCCCTAGGTCTCTAGTTTTCAGAAAGGCACAGGTTTGGTAGGTTTCCCTAGGTGGCGGCTGAGCTACAAGCCAAAATCTACAGGTAGGCACTTTTCAAAAAACACCTCTGTTTTCCTTCAAACATTTGGATGTGTCCACGTTGCGCATTGGGGTGTTTCCTGTCGCGGGCGCTAGGCCTACCCACACAAGTGAGGTATCATTTTTATTGGGAGACGTGGGGGAACGCTGGGTGGAAGCAAATTCGTGTCTCCTCTCAGATTCTAGAACTTTCTGCCACAGAAATGTGAGGAACATGTGTTTTTTTAGCCAAATTTTGAGGTTTGCAATGGATTCTGGATAACAGAACCTGGTCCGAGCCACACAAGTCACCCCATCTTGGATTCCACTAGGTCTCTAGTTTTCAGAAATGCACAGGTTTGGTAGGTTTCCCTAGGTGGCGGCTGAGCTACAGTCCAAAATCTACAGGTAGGCACTTTGCAAAAAACACCTCTGTTTTCATTGAAAAATTTGGCTGTGTCCACGTTGCGCTTTGGGGCATTTCCTGTTGCGGGCGCTAGGCCAACCCACACAAGTGAGGTATCATTTGTATCGGGAGACGTGGGGGAATGCTGGGTGGAAGGAAATTTGTGGCTCCTCTCAGATTCCAGAACTTTCTGCCACAGAAATGTGAGGAACATGTGTTTTTTTAGCCAAATTTTGAGGTTTGCAAAGGATTCTGGGTAACAAAACCTGGTCCGAGCCACACAAGTCACCCCATCTTGGATTCCCCTAGGTCTCTAGTTTTCAGAAATGCACAGGTTTGGTAGGTTTCCCTAGGTGGCTGCTGAGCTACAGGCCAAAATCTACAGGTAGGCACTTTGCAAAAAACACCTCTGTTTTCCTTCAAAAATTTGGCTGTGTCCACGTTGCGCTTTGGGGCATTTCCTGTCGCGGGCGCTAGGCCTACCCACACAAGTGAGGTATCATTTTTATTGGGAGACGTGGGGGAACGCTGGGTGGAAGCAAATTCGTGTCTCCTCTCAGATTCTAGAACTTTCTGCCACAGAAATGTGAGGAACATGTGTTTTTTTAGCCAAATTTTGAGGTTTGCAATGGATTCTGGATAACAGAACCTGGTCCGAGCCACACAAGTCACCCCATCTTGGATTCCCCTAGGTCTCTAGTTTTCAGAAATGCACAGGTTTGGTAGGTTTCCCTAGGTGGCGGCTGAGCTACAGTCCAAAATCTACAGGTAGGCACTTTGCAAAAAACACCTCTGTTTTCATTGAAAAATTTGGCTGTGTCCACGTTGCGCTTTGGGGCATTTCCTGTTGCGGGCGCTAGGCCAACCCACACAAGTGAGGTATCATTTGTATCGGGAGACGTGGGGGAACGCTGGGTGGAAGGAAATTTGTGGCTCCTCTCAGATTCCAGAACTTTCTGCCACAGAAATGTGAGGAACATGTGTTTTTTTAGCCAAATTTTGAGGTTTGCAAAGGATTCTGGGTAACAAAACCTGGTCCGAGCCACACAAGTCACCCCATCTTGGATTCCCCTAGGTCTCTAGTTTTCAGAAATGCACAGGTTTGGTAGGTTTCCGTAGGTGGCGGCTGAGCTACAAGCCAAAATCTACAGGTAGGCACTTTGCAAAAAACACCTCTGTTTTCCTTCAAAAATTTGGATGTGTCCACGTTGCGCTTTGGGGCGTTTCCTGTCGCGGGCGCTAGGCCTACCCACACAAGTGAGGTATCAGTTTTATCGGGAGACGTGGGGGAACGCTGGGTGGAAGCAAATTTGTGGCTCCTCTCAGATTCCAGAACTTTCTGCCACAGAAATGTGAGGAACATGTGTTTTTTTAGCCAAATTTTGAGGTTTGCAATGGATTCTGGGTAACAGAACCTGGTCCGAGCCACACAAGTCACCCCATCTTGGATTCCCCTAGGTCTCTAGTTTTCAGAAATGCACAGGTTTGGTAGGTTTCCCTAGGTGGCGGGTGAGCTACAGTCCAAAATCTACAGGTAGGCACTTTGCAAAAAACACCTCTGTTTTCATTGAAAAATTTGGCTGTGTCCACGTTGCGCTTTGGGGCATTTCCTGTTGCGGGCGCTAGGCCAACCCACACAAGTGAGGTATCATTTTTATCGGGAGACGTGGGGGAACGCTGGGTGGAAGGAAATTTGTGGCTCCTCTCAGATTCCAGAACTTTCTGCCACAGAAATGTGAGGAACATGTGTTTTTTTAGCCAAATTTTGAGGTTTGCAAAGGGTTCTGGGTAACAGAACCTGGTCCGAGCCACACAAGTCACCCCATCTTGGATTCCCCTAGGTCTCTAGTTTTCAGAAATGCACAGGTTTGGTAGGTTTCCCTAGGTGGCGGCTGAGCTACAGTCCAAAATCTACAGGTAGGCACTTTGCAAAAAACACCTCTGTTTTCCTTCAAAAATTTGGCTGTGTCCACGTTGCGCTTTGGGGCATTACCTGTTGCGGGCGCTAGGCCAACCCACACAAGTGAGGTATCATTTTTATCGGGAGACGTGGGGGAACGCTGGGTGGAAGGAAATTTGTGGCTCCTCTCAGATTCCAGAACTTTCTGCCACAGAAATGTGAGGAACATGTGTTTTTTTAGCCAAATTATGAGGTTTGCAAAGGATTCTGGGTAACAGAACCTGGTCCGAGCCACACAAGTCACCCCATCTTGGAATCCCCTAGGTCTCTAGTTTTCAGAAATGCACAGGTTTGGTAGGTTTCCCTAGGTGGCGGCTGAGCTACAAGCCAAAATCTACAGGTAGGCACTTTGCAAAAAACACCTCTGTTTTCCTTCAAAAATTTGGATGTGTCCACGTTGCGCTTTGGGGCGTTTCCTGTCGCGGGCGCTACGCCTACCCACACAAGTGAGGTATCAGTTTTATCAGGAGATGTGGGGGAACGCTGGGTGGAAGGAAATTTGTGGCTCCTCTCAGATTCCAGAACTTTCTGCCACAGAAATGTGAGGAACAAGTGTTTTTTTAGCCAAATTTTGAGGTTTGCAAAGGATTCTGGGTAACAGAACCTGGTCCGAGCCACACAAGTCACCCCATCTTGGATTCCCCTAGGTCTCTAGTTTTCAGAAATGCACAGGTTTGGTAGGTTTCCCTAGGTGGCAGCTGAGCTACAAGCCAAAATCTACAGGTAGGCACTTTGCAAAAAACACCTCTGTTTTCCTTCAAAAATTTGGATATGTCCACGTTGTGCTTTGGGGCGTTTCCTGTCGCGGGCGCTAGGCCTACCCACACAAGTGAGGTATCATTATTATCGGGAGACGTGGGGGAACGCTGGGTGGAAGGAAATTTGTGGCTCCTCTCAGATTCCAGAACTTTCTGCCACAGAAATGTGAGGAACATGTGTTTTTTTAGCCAAATTTTGAGGTTTGCAAATGGTTCTGGGTAACAGAACCTGGTCCGAGCCACACAAGTCACCCCATCTTGGATTCCCCTAGGTCTCTAGTTTTCAGAAATGCACAGGTTTGGTAGGTTTCCCTAGGTGGCGGCTGAGCTACAAGCCAAAATCTACAGGTAGGCACTTTGCAAAAAACACCTCTGTTTTCCTTCAAAAATTTGGATGTGTCCACGTTGCGCTTTGGGGCATTTCCTGTTGCGGGCGCTAGGCCTACCCACACAAGTGAGGTATCATTTTTATCGGGAGACGTGGGGGAACGCTGGGTGGAAGCAAATTCGTGGCTCCTCTCAGATTCCAGAACTTTTTGCCACAGAAATGTGAGGAACAAGTGTTTTTTTAGCCAAATTGTGAGGTTTGCAATGGATTCTGGGTAACAGAACCTGGTCCGAGCCACACAAGTCACCCCATCTTGGATTCCCCTAGGTCTCTAGTTTTCAGAAATGCACAGGTTTGGTAGGTTTCCCTAGGTGGCAGCTGAGCTACAAGCCAAAATCTACAGGTAGGCACTTTGCAAAAAACACCTCTGTTTTCCTTCAAAAATTTGGATATGTCCACGTTGCGCTTTGGGGCGTTTCCTGTTGCGTGCGCTAGGCCAACCCACACAAGTGAGGTATCATTTTTATCGGGAGACGTGGGGGAACGCTGGGTGGAAGGAAATTTGTGGCTCCTCTCAGATTCCAGAACGTTCTGTCACAGAAATGTGAGGAACATGTGTTTTTTTAGCCAAATTCTGAGGTTTGCAAAGGATTCTGGGTAACAGAACCTGGTCCGAGCCACACAAGTCACCCCATCTTGGATTCCCCTAGGTCTCTAGTTTTCAGAAAGGCACAGGTTTGGTAGGTTTCCCTAGGTGGCGGCTGAGCTACAAGCCAAAATCTACAGGTAGGCACTTTGCAAAAAACACCTCTGTTTTCCTTCAAAAATATGGATGTGTCCACGTTGCGCTTTGGGGCGTTTCCTGTCGCGGGCGCTAGGCCTACCCACACAAGTGAGGTATCATTTTTATCGGGAGACGTGGGGGAACGCTGGGTGGAAGGAAATTCGTGGCTCCTCTCAGATTCCAGAACTTTCTGCCACAGAAATGTGAGGAACATGTTTTTTTTTAGCCAAATTTTGAGGTTTGCAAAGGATTCTGGGTAACAGAACCTGGTCCGAGCCACACAAGTCACCCCATCTTGGATTCCCCTAGGTCTCTAGTTTTCAGAAATGCACAGGTTTGGTAGGTTTCCCTAGGTGGCGGCTGAGCTACAAGCTAAAATCTACAGGTAGGCACTTTGCAAAAAACACCTCTGTTTTCCCTCAAAAATCTGGATGTGTCCACGTTGCGCTTTGGGGCATTTCCTGTCGCGGGCGCTAGGCCTACCCACACAAGTGAGGTATCAGTTTTATCGGGAGATGTGGGGGAACGCTGGGTGGAAGGAAATTTGTGGCTCCTCTCAGATTCCAGAACTTTCTGCCACAGAAATGTGAGGAACAAGTGTTTTTTTAGCCAAATTTTGAGGTTTGCAAAGGATTCTGGGTAACAGAACCTGGTCCGAGCCACACAAGTCACCCCATCTTGGATTCCCCTAGGTCTCTAGTTTTCAGAAATGCACAGGTTTGGTAGGTTTCCCTAGGTGGCAGCTGAGCTACAAGCCAAAATCTACAGGTAGGCACTTTGCAAAAAACACCTCTGTTTTCCTTCAAAAATTTGGATATGTCCACGTTGCGCTTTGGGGCGTTTCCTGTCGCGGGCGCTAGGCCTACCCACACAAGTGAGGTATCATTTTTATCGGGAGATGTGGGGGAACGCTGGGTGGAAGGAAATTTGTGGCTCCTCTCAGATTCCAGAACTTTCTGCCACAGAAATGTGAGGAACATGTGTTTTTTTAGCCAAATTTTGAGGTTTGCAAAGGGTTCTGGGTAACAGAACCTGGTCCGAGCCACACAAGTCACCCCATCTTGGATTCCCCTAGGTCTCTACTTTTCAGAAATGCACAGGTTTGGTAGGTTTCCCTAGGTGGCGGCTGAGCTACAGGCCAAAATCTACAGGTATGCACTTTGCAAAAAACACCTCTGTTTTCCTTCAAAAATTTGGCTGTGTCCACGTTGCGCTTTGGGGCATTTCCTGTCACGGGCGCTAGGCCTACCCACACAAGTGAGGTATCATTTTTATTGGGAGACGTGGGGGAACGCTGGGTGGAAGGAAATTTGTTGCTCCTCTCAGATTCCAGAACTTTCTACCACAGAAATGTGAGGAACATGTGTTTTTTTAGCCAAATTTTGAGGTTTGCAGAGGGTTCTGGGTAACAGAACCTGGTCCGAGCCACACAAGTCACCCCATGTTGGATTCCCCTAGGTCTCTAGTTTTCAGAAAGGCACAGGTTTGGTAGGTTTCCCTAGGTGGCGGCTGAGCTACAAGCCAAAATCTACAGGTAGGCACTTTTCAAAAAACACCTCTGTTTTCCTTCAAACATTTGGATGTGTCCACGTTGCGCATTGGGGTGTTTCCTGTCGCGGGCGCTAGGCCTACCCACACACGTGAGGTATCATTTTTATCGGGAGACGTGGGGGAACGCAGGGTGGAAGGAAATTTGTGGCTCCTCTCAGATTCCAGAACGTTCTGTCACAGAAATGTGAGGAACATGTGTTTTTTTAGCCAAATTCTGAGGTTTGCAAAGGATTTTGGGTAACAGAACCTGGTCCGAGCCACACAAGTCACCCCATCTTGGATTCCCCTAGGTCTCTAGTTTTCAGAAATGCACAGGTTTGGTAGGTTTCCCTAGGTGGCTGCTGAGCTACAGGCCAAAATCTACAGGTAGGCACTTTGCAAAAAACACCTCTGTTTTCCTTCAAAAATTTGGCTGTGTCCACGTTGCGCTTTGGGGCATTTCCTGTCGCGGGCGCTAGGCCTACCCACACAAGTGAGGTATCATTTTTATTGGGAGACGTGGGGGAACGCTGGGTGGAAGCAAATTCGTGTCTCCTCTCAGATTCTAGAACTTTCTGCCACAGAAATGTGAGGAACATGTGTTTTTTTAGCCAAATTTTGAGGTTTGCAATGGATTCTGGATAACAGAACCTGGTCCGAGCCACACAAGTCACCCCATCTTGGATTCCCCTAGGTCTCTAGTTTTCAGAAATGCACAGGTTTGGTAGGTTTCCCTAGGTGGCGGCTGAGCTACAGTCCAAAATCTACAGGTAGGCACTTTGCAAAAAACACCTCTGTTTTCATTGAAAAATTTGGCTGTGTCCACGTTGCGCTTTGGGGCATTTCCTGTTGCGGGCGCTAGGCCAACCCACACAAGTGAGGTATCATTTGTATCGGGAGACGTGGGGGAACGCTGGGTGGAAGGAAATTTGTGGCTCCTCTCAGATTCCAGAACTTTCTGCCACAGAAATGTGAGGAACATGTGTTTTTTTAGCCAAATTTTGAGGTTTGCAAAGGATTCTGGGTAACAAAACCTGGTCCGAGCCACACAAGTCACCCCATCTTGGATTCCCCTAGGTCTCTAGTTTTCAGAAATGCACAGGTTTGGTAGGTTTCCGTAGGTGGCGGCTGAGCTACAAGCCAAAATCTACAGGTAGGCACTTTGCAAAAAACACCTCTGTTTTCCTTCAAAAATTTGGATGTGTCCACGTTGCGCTTTGGGGCGTTTCCTGTCGCGGGCGCTAGGCCTACCCACACAAGTGAGGTATCAGTTTTATCGGGAGACGTGGGGGAACGCTGGGTGGAAGCAAATTTGTGGCTCCTCTCAGATTCCAGAACTTTCTGCCACAGAAATGTGAGGAACATGTGTTTTTTTAGCCAAATTTTGAGGTTTGCAATGGATTCTGGGTAACAGAACCTGGTCCGAGCCACACAAGTCACCCCATCTTGGATTCCCCTAGGTCTCTAGTTTTCAGAAATGCACAGGTTTGGTAGGTTTCCCTAGGTGGCGGGTGAGCTACAGTCCAAAATCTACAGGTAGGCACTTTGCAAAAAACACCTCTGTTTTCATTGAAAAATTTGGCTGTGTCCACGTTGCGCTTTGGGGCATTTCCTGTTGCGGGCGCTAGGCCAACCCACACAAGTGAGGTATCATTTTTATCGGGAGACGTGGGGGAACGCTGGGTGGAAGGTAATTTGTGGCTCCTCTCAGATTCCAGAACTTTCTGCCACAGAAATGTGAGGAACATGTGTTTTTTTAGCAAAATTTTGAGGTTTGCAAAGGATTCTGGGTAACAGAACCTGGTCCGAGCCACACAAGTCACCCCATCTTGGATTCCCCTAGGTCTCTAGTTTTCAGAAATGCACAGGTTTGGTAGGTTTCCCTAGGTGGCGGCTGAGCTACAAGCCAAAATCTACAGGTAGGCACTTTTCAAAAAACACCTCTGTTTTCCTTCAAAAATTTGGATGTGTCCACGTTGCGCTTTGGAGCGTTTCCTGTTGCGGGCGCTAGGCCTACCCACACAAGTGAGGTATCATTTTTATCGGGAGATGTGGGGGAACGCTGGGTGGAAGGAAATTTGTGGCTCCTCTCAGATTCCAGAACTTTCTGCCACAGAAATGTGAGGAACATGTGTTTTTTTAGCCAAATTTTGAGGTTTGCAAAGGGTTCTGGGTAACAGAACCTGGTCCGAGCCACACAAGTCACCCCATCTTGGATTCCCCTAGGTCTCTAGTTTTCAGAAAGGCACAGGTTTGGTAGGTTTCCCTAGGTGGCGGCTGAGCTACAAGCCAAAATCTACAGGTAGGCACTTTTCAAAAAACACCTCTGTTTTCCTTCAAAAATTTGGATGTGTCCACGTTGCGCTTTGGGGCGTTTCCTGTCGCGGGCGCTAGGCCTACCCACACAAGTGAGGTATCATTTTTATCGGGAGACGTGGGGGAACGCTGGGTGGAAGGAAATTTGTGGCTCGTCTCAGATTCCAGAACGTTCTGTCACAGAAATGTGAGGAACATGTGTTTTTTTAGCCAAATTCTGAGGTTTGCAAAGGATTCTGGGTAACAGAACCTGGTCCGAGCCACACAAGTCACCCCATCTTGGATTCCCCTAGGTCTCTAGTTTTCAGAAATGCACAGGTTTGGTAGGTTTCCCTAGGTGGCGGCTGAGCTACAGGCCAAAATCTACAGGTATGCACTTTGCAAAAAACACCTCTGTTTTCCTTCAAAAATTTGGCTGTGTCCACGTTGCGCTTTGGGGCATTTCCTGTCACGGGCGCTAGGCCTACCCACACAAGTGAGGTATCATTTTTATTGGGAGACGTGGGGGAACGCTGGGTGGAAGGAAATTTGTGGCTCCTCTCAGATTCCAGAACTTTCTGCCACAGAAATGTGAGGAACATGTGTTTTTTTATCCAAATTTTGAGGTTTGCAGAGGGTTCTGGGTAACAGAACCTGGTCCGAGCCACACAAGTCACCCCATCTTGGATTCCCCTAGGTCTCTAGTTTTCAGAAAGGCACAGGTTTGGTAGGTTTCCCTAGGTGGCGGCTGAGCTACAAGCCAAAATCTACAGGTAGGCACTTTTCAAAAAACACCTCTGTTTTCCTTCAAACATTTGGATGTGTCCACGTTGCGCATTGGGGTGTTTCCTGTCGCGGGCGCTAGGCCTACCCACACAAGTGAGGTATCATTTTTATTGGGAGACGTGGGGGAACGCTGGGTGGAAGCAAATTCGTGTCTCCTCTCAGATTCTAGAACTTTCTGCCACAGAAATGTGAGGAACATGTGTTTTTTTAGCCAAATTTTGAGGTTTGCAATGGATTCTGGATAACAGAACCTGGTCCGAGCCACACAAGTCACCCCATCTTGGATTCCACTAGGTCTCTAGTTTTCAGAAATGCACAGGTTTGGTAGGTTTCCCTAGGTGGCGGCTGAGCTACAGTCCAAAATCTACAGGTAGGCACTTTGCAAAAAACACCTCTGTTTTCATTGAAAAATTTGGCTGTGTCCACGTTGCGCTTTGGGGCATTTCCTGTTGCGGGCGCTAGGCCAACCCACACAAGTGAGGTATCATTTGTATCGGGAGACGTGGGGGAATGCTGGGTGGAAGGAAATTTGTGGCTCCTCTCAGATTCCAGAACTTTCTGCCACAGAAATGTGAGGAACATGTGTTTTTTTAGCCAAATTTTGAGGTTTGCAAAGGATTCTGGGTAACAAAACCTGGTCCGAGCCACACAAGTCACCCCATCTTGGATTCCCCTAGGTCTCTAGTTTTCAGAAATGCACAGGTTTGGTAGGTTTCCGTAGGTGGCGGCTGAGCTACAAGCCAAAATCTACAGGTAGGCACTTTGCAAAAAACACCTCTGTTTTCCTTCAAAAATTTGGATGTGTCCACGTTGCGCTTTGGGGCGTTTCCTGTCGCGGGTGCTAGGCCTACCCACACAAGTGAGGTATCAGTTTTATCGGGAGACGTGGGGGAACGCTGGGTGGAAGCAAATTTGTGGCTCCTCTCAGATTCCAGAACTTTCTGCCACAGAAATGTGAGGAACATGTGTTTTTTTTAGCCAAATTTTGAGGTTTGCAATGGATTCTGGGTAACAGAACCTGGTCCGAGCCACACAAGTCACCCCATCTTGGATTCCCCTAGGTCTCTAGTTTTCAGAAATGCACAGGTTTGGTAGGTTTCCCTAGGTGGCGGGTGAGCTACAGTCCAAAATCTACAGGTAGGCACTTTGCAAAAAACACATCTGTTTTCATTGGAAAATTTGGCTGGGTCCACGTTGCGCTTTGGGGCATTTCCTGTTGCGGGCGCTAGGCCAACCCACACAAGTGAGGTATCATTTTTATCGGGAGACGTGGGGGAACGCTGGGTGGAAGGAAATTTGTGGCTCCTCTCAGATTCCAGAACGTTCTGTCACAGAAATGTGAGGAACATGTGTTTTTTTAGCCAAATTCTGAGGTTTGCAAAGGATTCTGGGTAACAGAACCTGGTCCGGGCCACACAAGTCACCCCATCTTGGATTCCCCTAGGTCTCTACTTTTCAGAAATGCACAGGTTTGGTAGGTTTCCCTAGGTGGCGGCTGAGCTACAGGCCAAAATCTACAGGTATGCACTTTGCAAAAAACACCTCTGTTTTCCTTCAAAAATTTGGCTGTGTCCACGTTGCGCTTTGGGGCATTTCCTGTCACGGGCGCTAGGCCTACCCACACAAGTGAGGTATCATTTTTATTGGGAGACGTGGGGGGAACGCTGGGTGGAAGGAAATTTGTTGCTCCTCTCAGATTCCAGAACTTTCTACCACAGAAATGTGAGGAACATGTGTTTTTTTAGCCAAATTTTGAGGTTTGCAGAGGGTTCTGGGTAACAGAACCTGGTCCGAGCCACACAAGTCACCCCATGTTGGATTCCCCTAGGTCTCTAGTTTTCAGAAAGGCACAGGTTTGGTAGGTTTCCCTAGGTGGCGGCTGAGCTACAAGCCAAAATCTACAGGTAGGCACTTTTCAAAAAACACCTCTGTTTTCCTTCAAACATTTGGATGTGTCCACGTTGCGCATTGGGGTGTTTCCTGTCGCGGGCGCTAGGCCTACCCACACACGTGAGGTATCATTTTTATCGGGAGACGTGGGGGAACGCAGGGTGGAAGGAAATTTGTGGCTCCTCTCAGATTCCAGAACGTTCTGTCACAGAAATGTGAGGAACATGTGTTTTTTTAGCCAAATTCTGAGGTTTGCAAAGGATTTTGGGTAACAGAACCTGGTCCGAGCCACACAAGTCACCCCATCTTGGATTCCCCTAGGTCTCTAGTTTTCAGAAATGCACAGGTTTGGTAGGTTTCCCTAGGTGGCTGCTGAGCTACAGGCCAAAATCTACAGGTAGGCACTTTGCAAAAAACACCTCTGTTTTCCTTCAAAAATTTGGCTGTGTCCACGTTGCGCTTTGGGGCATTTCCTGTCGCGGGCGCTAGGCCTACCCACACAAGTGAGGTATCATTTTTATTGGGAGACGTGGGGGAACGCTGGGTGGAAGCAAATTCGTGTCTCCTCTCAGATTCTAGAACTTTCTGCCACAGAAATGTGAGAAACATGTGTTTTTTTAGCCAAATTTTGAGGTTTGCAATGGATTCTGGATAACAGAACCTGGTCCGAGCCACACAAGTCACCCCATCTTGGATTCCCCTAGGTCTCTAGTTTTCAGAAATGCACAGGTTTGGTAGGTTTCCCTAGGTGGCGGCTGAGCTACAGTCCAAAATCTACAGGTAGGCACTTTGCAAAAAACACCTCTGTTTTCATTGAAAAATTTGGCTGTGTCCACGTTGCGCTTTGGGGCATTTCCTGTTGCGGGCGCTAGGCCAACCCACACAAGTGAGGTATCATTTGTATCGGGAGACGTGGGGGAACGCTGGGTGGAAGGAAATTTGTGGCTCCTCTCAGATTCCAGAACTTTCTGCCACAGAAATGTGAGGAACATGTGTTTTTTTAGCCAAATTTTGAGGTTTGCAAAGGATTCTGGGTAACAAAACCTGGTCCGAGCCACACAAGTCACCCCATCTTGGATTCCCCTAGGTCTCTAGTTTTCAGAAATGCACAGGTTTGGTAGGTTTCCGTAGGTGGCGGCTGAGCTACAAGCCAAAATCTACAGGTAGGCACTTTGCAAAAAACACCTCTGTTTTCCTTCAAAAATTTGGATGTGTCCACGTTGCGCTTTGGGGCGTTTCCTGTCGCGGGCGCTAGGCCTACCCACACAAGTGAGGTATCAGTTTTATCGGGAGACGTGGGGGAACGCTGGGTGGAAGCAAATTTGTGGCTCCTCTCAGATTCCAGAACTTTCTGCCACAGAAATGTGAGGAACATGTGTTTTTTTAGCCAAATTTTGAGGTTTGCAATGGATTCTGGGTAACAGAACCTGGTCCGAGCCACACAAGTCACCCCATCTTGGATTCCCCTAGGTCTCTAGTTTTCAGAAATGCACAGGTTTGGTAGGTTTCCCTAGGTGGCGGGTGAGCTACAGTCCAAAATCTACAGGTAGGCACTTTGCAAAAAACACCTCTGTTTTCATTGAAAAATTTGGCTGTGTCCACGTTGCGCTTTGGGGCATTTCCTGTTGCGGGCGCTAGGCCAACCCACACAAGTGAGGTATCATTTTTATCGGGAGACGTGGGGGAACGCTGGGTGGAAGGTAATTTGTGGCTCCTCTCAGATTCCAGAACTTTCTGCCACAGAAATGTGAGGAACATGTGTTTTTTTAGCAAAATTTTGAGGTTTGCAAAGGATTCTGGGTAACAGAACCTGGTCCGAGCCACACAAGTCACCCCATCTTGGATTCCCCTAGGTCTCTAGTTTTCAGAAATGCACAGGTTTGGTAGGTTTCCCTAGGTGGCGGCTGAGCTACAAGCCAAAATCTACAGGTAGGCACTTTTCAAAAAACACCTCTGTTTTCCTTCAAAAATTTGGATGTGTCCACGTTGCGCTTTGGGGCGTTTCCTGTCGCGGGCGCTAGGCCTACCCACACAAGTGAGGTATCAGTTTTATCAGGAGATGTGGGGGAACGCTGGGTGGAAGCAAATTTGTGGCTCCTCTCAGATTCCAGAACTTTCTGCCACAGAAATGTGAGGAACAAGTGTTTTTTTAGCCAAATTTTGAGGTTTGCAAAGGATTCTGGGTAACAGAACCTGGTCCGAGCCACACAAGTCACCCCATCTTGGATTCCCCTAGGTCTCTAGTTTTCAGAAATGCACAGGTTTGGTAGGTTTCCCTAGGTGGCAGCTGAGCTGCAAGCCAAAATCTACAGGTAGGCACTTTGCAAAAAACACCTCTGTTTTCCTTAAAAAATGTGGATATGTCCACGTTGCGCTTTGGGGCGTTTCCTGTCGCGTGCGCTAGGCCTACCCACACAAGTGAGGTATCATTTTTATCGGGAGACGTGGGGGAACGCTGGGTGGGAGGAAATTTGTGGCTCCTCTCAGATTCCAGAACTTTCTGCCACAGAAATGTGAGGAACATGTGTTTTTTTAGCCAAATTTTGAGGTTTGCAAAGGGTTCTGGGTAACAGAACCTGGTCCGAGCCACACAAGTCACCCCATCTTGGATTCCCCTAGGTCTCTAGTTTTCAGAAATGCACAGGTTTGGTAGGTTTCCCTAGGTGGCGGCTGAGCTACAAGCCAAAATCTACAGGTAGGCACTTTGCAAAAAACACCTCTGTTTTCCTTCAAAAATTTGGATGTGTCCACGTTGCACTTTGGGGCGTTTCCTGTCGCGGGCGCTAGGCCTACCCACACAAGTGAGGTATCATTTTTATCGGGAGACGTGGGGGAACGCTGGGTGGAAGGAAATTTGTGGCTCCTCTCAGATTCCAGAACGTTCTGCCACAGAAATGTGAGGAACATGTGTTTTTTTAGCCAAATTCTGAGGTTTGCAAAGGATTCTGGGTAACAGATCCTGGTCCGAGCCACACAAGTCACCCCATCTTGGATTCCCCTAGGTCTCTAGTTTTCAGAAATGCACAGGTTTGGTAGGTTTCCCTAGGTGGCGGCTGAGCTACAGGCCAAAATCTACAGGTAGGCACTTTGCAAAAAACACCTCTGTTTTCCTTCAAAAATTTGGCTGTGTCCACGTTGTGCTTTGGGGCATTTCCTGTTGCGGGCGCTAGGCCTACCCAAACAAGTGAGGTATCATTTTTATCGGGAGACGTGGGGGAACGCTGGGTGGAAGCAAATTCGTGGCTCCTCTCAGATTCCAGAACTTTCTGCCACAGAAATGTGAGGAACATGTGTTTTTTTAGCCAAATTTTGAAGTTTGCAATGGATTCTGGGTAACAGAACCTGGTCCGAGCCACACAAGTCACCCCATCTTGGATTCCCCTAGGTCTCTAGTTTTCAGAAATGCACAGGTTTGGTAGGTTTCCCTAGGTGGCGGCTGAGCTACAGTCCAAAATCTACAGGTAGGCACTTTGCAAAAAACACCTCTGTTTTCCTTCAAAAATTTGGCTGTGTCCACGTTGCGCTTGGGGCATTTACTGTTGCGGGCGCTAGGCCAACCCACACAAGTGAGGTATCATTTTTATCGGGAGACGTGGGGGAACGCTGCGTGGAAGGAAGTTTGTGGCTCCTCTCAGATTCCAGAACTTTCTGCCACAGAAATGTGAGGAACAAGTGTTTTTTTAGCCAAATTTTGAGGTTTGCAAAGGATTCTGGGTAACAGAACCTGGTCCGAGCCACACAAGTCACCCCATCTTGGATTCCCCTAGGTCTCTAGTTTTCAGAAATGCACAGGTTTGGTAGGTTTCCCTAGGTGGCAGCTGAGCTACAAGCCAAAATCTACAGGTAGGCACTTTTCAAAAAACACCTCTGTTTTCCTTCAAAAATTTGGATGTGTCCACGTTGCGCTTTGGGGCGTTTCCTGTCGCGGGCGCTAGGCCTACCCACACAAGTGAGGTATCATTTTTATCGGGAGATGTGGGGGAACGCTGGGTGGAAGGAAATTTGTGGCTCCTCTCAGATTCCAGAACTTTCTGCCACAGAAATGTGAGGAACATGTGTTTTTTTAGCCAAATTTTGAGGTTTGCAAAGGGTTCTGGGTAACAGAACCTGGTCCGAGCCACACAAGTCACCCCATCTTGGATTCCCCTAGGTCTCTAGTTTTCAGAAAGGCACAGGTTTGGTAGGTTTCCCTAGGTGGCGGCTGAGCTACAAGCCAAAATCTACAGGTAGGCACTTTGCAAAAAACACCTCTGTTTTCCTTCAAAAATGTGGATGTGTCCACGTTGCGCTTTGGGGCGTTTCCTGTCGCGGGCGCTAGGCCTACCCACACAAGTGAGGTATCAGTTTTATCAGGAGATGTGGGGGAACGCTGGGTGGAAGCAAATTTGTGGCTCCTCTCAGATTCCAGAACTTTCTGCCACAGAAATGTGAGGAACAAGTGTTTTTTTAGCCAAATTTTGAGGTTTGCAAAGGATTCTGGGTAACAGAACCTGGTCCGAGCCACACAAGTCACCCCATGTTGGATTCCCCTAGGTCTCTAGTTTTCAGAAAGGCACAGGTTTGGTAGGTTTCCCTAGGTGGCGGCTGAGCTACAAGCCAAAATCTACAGGTAGGCACTTTTCAAAAAACACCTCTGTTTTCCTTCAAACATTTGGATGTGTCCACGTTGCGCATTGGGGTGTTTCCTGTCGCGGGCGCTAGGCCTACCCACACACGTGAGGTATCATTTTTATCGGGAGACGTGGGGGAACGCAGGGTGGAAGGAAATTTGTGGCTCCTCTCAGATTCCAGAACGTTCTGTCACAGAAATGTGAGGAACATGTGTTTTTTTAGCCAAATTCTGAGGTTTGCAAAGGATTTTGGGTAACAGAACCTGGTCCGAGCCACACAAGTCACCCCATCTTGGATTCCCCTAGGTCTCTAGTTTTCAGAAATGCACAGGTTTGGTAGGTTTCCCTAGGTGGCTGCTGAGCTACAGGCCAAAATCTACAGGTAGGCACTTTGCAAAAAACACCTCTGTTTTCCTTCAAAAATTTGGCTGTGTCCACGTTGCGCTTTGGGGCATTTCCTGTCGCGGGCGCTAGGCCTACCCACACAAGTGAGGTATCATTTTTATTGGGAGACGTGGGGGAACGCTGGGTGGAAGCAAATTCGTGTCTCCTCTCAGATTCTAGAACTTTCTGCCACAGAAATGTGAGGAACATGTGTTTTTTTAGCCAAATTTTGAGGTTTGCAATGGATTCTGGATAACAGAACCTGGTCCGAGCCACACAAGTCACCCCATCTTGGATTCCCCTAGGTCTCTAGTTTTCAGAAATGCACAGGTTTGGTAGGTTTCCCTAGGTGGCGGCTGAGCTACAGTCCAAAATCTACAGGTAGGCACTTTGCAAAAAACACCTCTGTTTTCATTGAAAAATTTGGCTGTGTCCACGTTGCGCTTTGGGGCATTTCCTGTTGCGGGCGCTAGGCCAACCCACACAAGTGAGGTATCATTTGTATCGGGAGACGTGGGGGAACGCTGGGTGGAAGGAAATTTGTGGCTCCTCTCAGATTCCAGAACTTTCTGCCACAGAAATGTGAGGAACATGTGTTTTTTTAGCCAAATTTTGAGGTTTGCAAAGGATTCTGGGTAACAAAACCTGGTCCGAGCCACACAAGTCACCCCATCTTGGATTCCCCTAGGTCTCTAGTTTTCAGAAATGCACAGGTTTGGTAGGTTTCCGTAGGTGGCGGCTGAGCTACAAGCCAAAATCTACAGGTAGGCACTTTGCAAAAAACACCTCTGTTTTCCTTCAAAAATTTGGATGTGTCCACGTTGCGCTTTGGGGCGTTTCCTGTCGCGGGCGCTAGGCCTACCCACACAAGTGAGGTATCAGTTTTATCGGGAGACGTGGGGGAACGCTGGGTGGAAGCAAATTTGTGGCTCCTCTCAGATTCCAGAACTTTCTGCCACAGAAATGTGAGGAACATGTGTTTTTTTAGCCAAATTTTGAGGTTTGCAATGGATTCTGGGTAACAGAACCTGGTCCGAGCCACACAAGTCACCCCATCTTGGATTCCCCTAGGTCTCTAGTTTTCAGAAATGCACAGGTTTGGTAGGTTTCCCTAGGTGGCGGGTGAGCTACAGTCCAAAATCTACAGGTAGGCACTTTGCAAAAAACACCTCTGTTTTCATTGAAAAATTTGGCTGTGTCCACGTTGCGCTTTGGGGCATTTCCTGTTGCGGGCGCTAGGCCAACCCACACAAGTGAGGTATCATTTTTATCGGGAGACGTGGGGGAACGCTGGGTGGAAGGTAATTTGTGGCTCCTCTCAGATTCCAGAACTTTCTGCCACAGAAATGTGAGGAACATGTGTTTTTTTTAGCAAAATTTTGAGGTTTGCAAAGGATTCTGGGTAACAGAACCTGGTCCGAGCCACACAAGTCACCCCATCTTGGATTCCCCTAGGTCTCTAGTTTTCAGAAATGCACAGGTTTGGTAGGTTTCCCTAGGTGGCGGCTGAGCTACAAGCCAAAATCTACAGGTAGGCACTTTGCAAAAAACACCTCTGTTTTCCTTCAAAAATGTGGATGTGTCCACGTTGCGCTTTGGGGCGTTTCCTGTCGCGGGCGCTAGGCCTACCCACACAAGTGAGGTATCAGTTTTATCAGGAGATGTGGGGGAACGCTGGGTGGAAGCAAATTTGTGGCTCCTCTCAGATTCCAGAACTTTCTGCCACAGAAATGTGAGGAACAAGTGTTTTTTTAGCCAAATTTTGAGGTTTGCAAAGGATTCTGGGTAACAGAACCTGGTCCGAGCCACACAAGTCACCCCATCTTGGATTCCCCTAGGTCTCTAGTTTTCAGAAATGCACAGGTTTGGTAGGTTTCCCTAGGTGGCAGCTGAGCTGCAAGCCAAAATCTACAGGTAGGCACTTTGCAAAAAACACCTCTGTTTTCCTTAAAAAATGTGGATATGTCCACGTTGCGCTTTGGGGCGTTTCCTGTCGCGTGCGCTAGGCCTACCCACACAAGTGAGGTATCATTTTTATCGGGAGACGTGGGGGAACGCTGGGTGGGAGGAAATTTGTGGCTCCTCTCAGATTCCAGAACTTTCTGCCACAGAAATGTGAGGAACATGTGTTTTTTTAGCCAAATTTTGAGGTTTGCAAAGGGTTCTGGGTAACAGAACCTGGTCCGAGCCACACAAGTCACCCCATCTTGGATTCCCCTAGGTCTCTAGTTTTCAGAAATGCACAGGTTTGGTAGGTTTCCCTAGGTGGCGGCTGAGCTACAAGCCAAAATCTACAGGTAGGCACTTTGCAAAAAACACCTCTGTTTTCCTTCAAAAATTTGGATGTGTCCACGTTGCACTTTGGGGCGTTTCCTGTCGCGGGCGCTAGGCCTACCCACACAAGTGAGGTATCATTTTTATCGGGAGACGTGGGGGAACGCTGGGTGGAAGGAAATTTGTGGCTCCTCTCAGATTCCAGAACGTTCTGCCACAGAAATGTGAGGAACATGTGTTTTTTTAGCCAAATTCTGAGGTTTGCAAAGGATTCTGGGTAACAGATCCTGGTCCGAGCCACACAAGTCACCCCATCTTGGATTCCCCTAGGTCTCTAGTTTTCAGAAATGCACAGGTTTGGTAGGTTTCCCTAGGTGGCGGCTGAGCTACAGGCCAAAATCTACAGGTAGGCACTTTGCAAAAAACACCTCTGTTTTCCTTCAAAAATTTGGCTGTGTCCACGTTGTGCTTTGGGGCATTTCCTGTTGCGGGCGCTAGGCCTACCCAAACAAGTGAGGTATCATTTTTATCGGGAGACGTGGGGGAACGCTGGGTGGAAGCAAATTCGTGGCTCCTCTCACATTCCAGAACTTTCTGCAACAGAAATGTGAGGAACATGTGTTTTTTTAGCCAAATTTTGAAGTTTGCAATGGATTCTGGGTAACAGAACCTGGTCCGAGCCACACAAGTCACCCCATCTTGGATTCCCCTAGGTCTCTAGTTTTCAGAAATGCACAGGTTTGGTAGGTTTCCCTAGGTGGCGGCTGAGCTACAGTCCAAAATCTACAGGTAGGCACTTTGCAAAAAACACCTCTGTTTTCCTTCAAAAATTTGGCTGTGTCCACGTTGCGCTTGGGGCATTTCCTGTTGCGGGCGCTAGGCCAACCCACACAAGTGAGGTATCATTTTTATCGGGAGACGTGGGGGAACGCTGCGTGGAAGGAAGTTTGTGGCTCCTCTCAGATTCCAGAACTTTCTGCCACAGAAATGTGAGGAACAAGTGTTTTTTTAGCCAAATTTTGAGGTTTGCAAAGGATTCTGGGTAACAGAACCTGGTCCGAGCCACACAAGTCACCCCATCTTGGATTCCCCTAGGTCTCTAGTTTTCAGAAATGCACAGGTTTGGTAGGTTTCCCTAGGTGGCAGCTGAGCTACAAGCCAAAATCTACAGGTAGGCACTTTTCAAAAAACACCTCTGTTTTCCTTCAAAAATTTGGATGTGTCCACGTTGCGCTTTGGGGCGTTTCCTGTCGCGGGCGCTAGGCCTACCCACACAAGTGAGGTATCATTTTTATCGGGAGATGTGGGGGAACGCTGGGTGGAAGGAAATTTGTGGCTCCTCTCAGATTCCAGAACTTTCTGCCACAGAAATGTGAGGAACATGTGTTTTTTTAGCCAAATTTTGAGGTTTGCAAAGGGTTCTGGGTAACAGAACCTGGTCCGAGCCACACAAGTCACCCCATCTTGGATTCCCCTAGGTCTCTAGTTTTCAGAAAGGCACAGGTTTGGTAGGTTTCCCTAGGTGGCGGCTGAGCTACAAGCCAAAATCTACAGGTAGGCACTTTGCAAAAAACACCTCTGTTTTCCTTCAAAAATGTGGATGTGTCCACGTTGCGCTTTGGGGCGTTTCCTGTCGCGGGCGCTAGGCCTACCCACACAAGTGAGGTATCAGTTTTATCAGGAGATGTGGGGGAACGCTGGGTGGAAGCAAATTTGTGGCTCCTCTCAGATTCCAGAACTTTCTGCCACAGAAATGTGAGGAACAAGTGTTTTTTTAGCCAAATTTTGAGGTTTGCAAAGGATTCTGGGTAACAGAACCTGGTCCGAGCCACACAAGTCACCCCATCTTGGATTCCCCTAGGTCTCTAGTTTTCAGAAATGCACAGGTTTGGTAGGTTTCCCTAGGTGGCAGCTGAGCTGCAAGCCAAAATCTACAGGTAGGCACTTTGCAAAAAACACCTCTGTTTTCCTTAAAAAATGTGGATATGTCCACGTTGCGCTTTGGGGCGTTTCCTGTCGCGTGCGCTAGGCCTACCCACACAAGTGAGGTATCATTTTTATCGGGAGACGTGGGGGAACGCTGGGTGGGAGGAAATTTGTGGCTCCTCTCAGATTCCAGAACTTTCTGCCACAGAAATGTGAGGAACATGTGTTTTTTTAGCCAAATTTTGAGGTTTGCAAAGGGTTCTGGGTAACAGAACCTGGTCCGAGCCACACAAGTCACCCCATCTTGGATTCCCCTAGGTCTCTAGTTTTCAGAAATGCACAGGTTTGGTAGGTTTCCCTAGGTGGCGGCTGAGCTACAAGCCAAAATCTACAGGTAGGCACTTTGCAAAAAACACCTCTGTTTTCCTTCAAAAATTTGGATGTGTCCACGTTGCACTTTGGGGCGTTTCCTGTCGCGGGCGCTAGGCCTACCCACACAAGTGAGGTATCATTTTTATCGGGAGACGTGGGGGAACGCTGGGTGGAAGGAAATTTGTGGCTCCTCTCAGATTCCAGAACGTTCTGCCACAGAAATGTGAGGAACATGTGTTTTTTTAGCCAAATTCTGAGGTTTGCAAAGGATTCTGGGTAACAGATCCTGGTCCGAGCCACACAAGTCACCCCATCTTGGATTCCCCTAGGTCTCTAGTTTTCAGAAATGCACAGGTTTGGTAGGTTTCCCTAGGTGGCGGCTGAGCTACAGGCCAAAATCTACAGGTAGGCACTTTGCAAAAAACACCTCTGTTTTCCTTCAAAAATTTGGCTGTGTCCACGTTGTGCTTTGGGGCATTTCCTGTTGCGGGCGCTAGGCCTACCCAAACAAGTGAGGTATCATTTTTATCGGGAGACGTGGGGGAACGCTGGGTGGAAGCAAATTCGTGGCTCCTCTCAGATTCCAGAACTTTCTGCCACAGAAATGTGAGGAACATGTGTTTTTTTAGCCAAATTTTGAAGTTTGCAATGGATTCTGGGTAACAGAACCTGGTCCGAGCCACACAAGTCACCCCATCTTGGATTCCCCTAGGTCTCTAGTTTTCAGAAATGCACAGGTTTGGTAGGTTTCCCTAGGTGGCGGCTGAGCTACAGTCCAAAATCTACAGGTAGGCACTTTGCAAAAAACACCTCTGTTTTCCTTCAAAAATTTGGCTGTGTCCACGTTGCGCTTGGGGCATTTCCTGTTGCGGGCGCTAGGCCAACCCACACAAGTGAGGTATCATTTTTATCGGGAGACGTGGGGGAACGCTGCGTGGAAGGAAGTTTGTGGCTCCTCTCAGATTCCAGAACTTTCTGCCACAGAAATGTGAGGAACAAGTGTTTTTTTAGCCAAATTTTGAGGTTTGCAAAGGATTCTGGGTAACAGAACCTGGTCCGAGCCACACAAGTCACCCCATCTTGGATTCCCCTAGGTCTCTAGTTTTCAGAAATGCACAGGTTTGGTAGGTTTCCCTAGGTGGCAGCTGAGCTACAAGCCAAAATCTACAGGTAGGCACTTTTCAAAAAACACCTCTGTTTTCCTTCAAAAATTTGGATGTGTCCACGTTGCGCTTTGGGGCGTTTCCTGTCGCGGGCGCTAGGCCTACCCACACAAGTGAGGTATCATTTTTATCGGGAGATGTGGGGGAACGCTGGGTGGAAGGAAATTTGTGGCTCCTCTCAGATTCCAGAACTTTCTGCCACAGAAATGTGAGGAACATGTGTTTTTTTAGCCAAATTTTGAGGTTTGCAAAGGGTTCTGGGTAACAGAACCTGGTCCGAGCCACACAAGTCACCCCATCTTGGATTCCCCTAGGTCTCTAGTTTTCAGAAAGGCACAGGTTTGGTAGGTTTCCCTAGGTGGCGGCTGAGCTACAAGCCAAAATCTACAGGTAGGCACTTTGCAAAAAACACCTCTGTTTTCCTTCAAAAATGTGGATGTGTCCACGTTGCGCTTTGGGGCGTTTCCTGTCGCGGGCGCTAGGCCTACCCACACAAGTGAGGTATCAGTTTTATCAGGAGATGTGGGGGAACGCTGGGTGGAAGCAAATTTGTGGCTCCTCTCAGATTCCAGAACTTTCTGCCACAGAAATGTGAGGAACAAGTGTTTTTTTAGCCAAATTTTGAGGTTTGCAAAGGATTCTGGGTAACAGAACCTGGTCCGAGCCACACAAGTCACCCCATCTTGGATTCCCCTAGGTCTCTAGTTTTCAGAAATGCACAGGTTTGGTAGGTTTCCCTAGGTGGCAGCTGAGCTGCAAGCCAAAATCTACAGGTAGGCACTTTGCAAAAAACACCTCTGTTTTCCTTAAAAAATGTGGATATGTCCACGTTGCGCTTTGGGGCGTTTCCTGTCGCGTGCGCTAGGCCTACCCACACAAGTGAGGTATCATTTTTATCGGGAGACGTGGGGGAACGCTGGGTGGGAGGAAATTTGTGGCTCCTCTCAGATTCCAGAACTTTCTGCCACCGAAATGTGAGGAACATGTGTTTTTTTAGCCAAATTTTGAGGTTTGCAAAGGGTTCTGGGTAACAGAACCTGGTCCGAGCCACACAAGTCACCCCATCTTGGATTCCCCTAGGTCTCTAGTTTTCAGAAATGCACAGGTTTGGTAGGTTTCCCTAGGTGGCGGCTGAGCTACAAGCCAAAATCTACAGGTAGGCACTTTGCAAAAAACACCTCTGTTTTCCTTCAAAAATTTGGATGTGTCCACGTTGCACTTTGGGGCGTTTCCTGTCGCGGGCGCTAGGCCTACCCACACAAGTGAGGTATCATTTTTATCGGGAGACGTGGGGGAACGCTGGGTGGAAGGAAATTTGTGGCTCCTCTCAGATTCCAGAACGTTCTGCCACAGAAATGTGAGGAACATGTGTTTTTTTAGCCAAATTCTGAGGTTTGCAAAGGATTCTGGGTAACAGATCCTGGTCCGAGCCACACAAGTCACCCCATCTTGGATTCCCCTAGGTCTCTAGTTTTCAGAAATGCACAGGTTTGGTAGGTTTCCCTAGGTGGCGGCTGAGCTACAGGCCAAAATCTACAGGTAGGCACTTTGCAAAAAACACCTCTGTTTTCCTTCAAAAATTTGGCTGTGTCCACGTTGTGCTTTGGGGCATTTCCTGTTGCGGGCGCTAGGCCTACCCAAACAAGTGAGGTATCATTTTTATCGGGAGACGTGGGGGAACGCTGGGTGGAAGCAAATTCGTGGCTCCTCTCAGATTCCAGAACTTTCTGCCACAGAAATGTGAGGAACATGTGTTTTTTTAGCCAAATTTTGAAGTTTGCAATGGATTCTGGGTAACAGAACCTGGTCCGAGCCACACAAGTCACCCCATCTTGGATTCCCCTAGGTCTCTAGTTTTCAGAAATGCACAGGTTTGGTAGGTTTCCCTAGGTGGCGGCTGAGCTACAGTCCAAAATCTACAGGTAGGCACTTTGCAAAAAACACCTCTGTTTTCCTTCAAAAATTTGGCTGTGTCCACGTTGCGCTTGGGGCATTTCCTGTTGCGGGCGCTAGGCCAACCCACACAAGTGAGGTATCATTTTTATCGGGAGACGTGGGGGAACGCTGCGTGGAAGGAAGTTTGTGGCTCCTCTCAGATTCCAGAACTTTCTGCCACAGAAATGTGAGGAACAAGTGTTTTTTTAGCCAAATTTTGAGGTTTGCAAAGGATTCTGGGTAACAGAACCTGGTCCGAGCCACACAAGTCACCCCATCTTGGATTCCCCTAGGTCTCTAGTTTTCAGAAATGCACAGGTTTGGTAGGTTTCCCTAGGTGGCAGCTGAGCTACAAGCCAAAATCTACAGGTAGGCACTTTTCAAAAAACACCTCTGTTTTCCTTCAAAAATTTGGATGTGTCCACGTTGCGCTTTGGGGCGTTTCCTGTCGCGGGCGCTAGGCCTACCCACACAAGTGAGGTATCATTTTTATCGGGAGATGTGGGGGAACGCTGGGTGGAAGGAAATTTGTGGCTCCTCTCAGATTCCAGAACTTTCTGCCACAGAAATGTGAGGAACATGTGTTTTTTTAGCCAAATTTTGAGGTTTGCAAAGGGTTCTGGGTAACAGAACCTGGTCCGAGCCACACAAGTCACCCCATCTTGGATTCCCCTAGGTCTCTAGTTTTCAGAAAGGCACAGTTTGGTAGGTTTCCCTAGGTGGCGGCTGAGCTACAAGCCAAAATCTACAGGTAGGCACTTTGCAAAAAACACCTCTGTTTTCCTTCAAAAATTTGGATGTGTCCACGTTGCGCTTTGGGGCATTTCCTGTTGCGGGCGCTAGGCCTACCCACACAAGTGAGGTATCATTTTTATCGGGAGACGTGGGGGAACGCTGGGTGGAAGCAAATTCGTGGCTCCTCTCAGATTCCAGAACTTTTTGCCACAGAAATGTGAGGAACATGTGTTTTTTTAGCCAAATTGTGAGGTTTGCAATGGATTCTGGGTAACAGAACCTGGTCCGAGCCACACAAGTCACCCCATCTTGGATTCCCCTAGGTCTCTAGTTTTCAGAAATGCACAGGTTTGGTAGGTTTCCCTAGGTGGCAGCTGAGCTACAAGCCAAAATCTACAGGTAGGCACTTTGCAAAAAACACCTCTGTTTTCCTTCAAAAATTTGGATATGTCCACGTTGCGCTTTGGGGCGTTTCCTGTTGCGTGCGCTAGGCCTACCCACACAAGTGAGGTATCATTTTTATCGGGAGACGTGGGGGAACGCTGGGTGGAAGGAAATTTGTGGCTCCTCTCAGATTCCAGAACTTTCTGCCACAGAAATGTGAGGAACATGTTTTTTTTTAGCCAAATTTTGAGGTTTGCAAAGGATTCTGGGTAACAGAACCTGGTCCGAGCCACACAAGTCACCCCATCTTGGATTCCCCTAGGTCTCTAGTTTTCAGAAATGCACAGGTTTGGTAGGTTTCCCTAGGTGGCGGCTGAGCTACAAGCTAAAATCTACAGGTAGGCACTTTGCAAAAAACACCTCTGTTTTCCCTCAAAAATCTGGATGTGTCCACGTTGCGCTTTGGGGCGTTTCCTGTCGCGGGCGCTAGGCCTACCCACACAAGTGAGGTATCAGTTTTATCGGGAGATGTGGGGGAACGCTGGGTGGAAGGAAATTTGTGGCTCCTCTCAGATTCCAGAACTTTCTGCCACAGAAATGTGAGGAACAAGTGTTTTTTTAGCCAAATTTTGAGGTTTGCAAAGGATTCTGGGTAACAGAACCTGGTCCGAGCCACACAAGTCACCCCATCTTGGATTCCCCTAGGTCTCTAGTTTTCAGAAATGCACAGGTTTGGTAGGTTTCCCTAGGTGGCAGCTGAGCTACAAGCCAAAATCTACAGGTAGGCACTTTGCAAAAAACACCTCTGTTTTCCTTCAAAAATTTGGATATGTCCACGTTGCGCTTTGGGGCGTTTCCTGTCGCGGGCGCTAGGCCTACCCACACAAGTGAGGTATCATTTTTATCGGGAGATGTGGGGGAACGCTGGGTGGAAGGAAATTTGTGGCTCCTCTCAGATTCCAGAACTTTCTGCCACAGAAATGTGAGGAACATGTGTTTTTTTAGCCAAATTTTGAGGTTTGCAAAGGGTTCTGGGTAACAGAACCTGGTCCGAGCCACACAAGTCACCCCATCTTGGATTCCCCTAGGTCTCTAGTTTTCAGAAATGCACAGGTTTGGTAGGTTTCCCTAGGTGGCGGCTGAGCTACAAGCCAAAATCTACAGGTAGGCACTTTTCAAAAAACACCTCTGTTTTCCTTCAAAAATTTGGATGTGTCCACGTTGCGCTTTGGGGCGTTTCCTGTCGCGGGCGCTAGGCCTACCCACACAAGTGAGGTATCATTTTTATCGGGAGACGTGGGGGAACGCTGGGTGGAAGGAAATTTGTGGCTCCTCTCAGATTCCAGAACGTTCTGTCACAGAAATGTGAGGAACATGTGTTTTTTTAGCCAAATTCTGAGGTTTGCAAAGGATTCTGGGTAACAGAACCTGGTCCGAGCCACACAAGTCACCCCATCTTGGATTCCCCTAGGTCTCTAGTTTTCAGAAAGGCACAGGTTTGGTAGGTTTCCCTAGGTGGCGGCTGAGCTACAAGCCAAAATCTACAGGTAGGCACTTTTCAAAAAACACCTCTGTTTTCCTTCAAAAATTTGGATGTGTCCACGTTGCGCTTTGGGGCGTTTCCTGTCGCGGGCGCTAGGCCTACCCACACAAGTGAGGTATCATTTTTATCGGGAGATGTGGGGGAACGCTGGGTGGAAGGAAATTTGTGGCTCCTCTCAGATTCCAGAACTTTCTGCCACAGAAATGTGAGGAACATGTGTTTTTTTAGCCAAATTTTGAGGTTTGCAAAGGGTTCTGGGTAACAGAACCTGGTCCGAGCCACACAAGTCACCCCATCTTGGATTCCCCTAGGTCTCTAGTTTTCAGAAAGGCACAGGTTTGGTAGGTTTCCCTAGGTGGCGGCTGAGCTACAAGCCAAAATCTACAGGTAGGCACTTTTCAAAAAACACCTCTGTTTTCCTTCAAAAATTTGGATGTGTCCACGTTGCGCTTTGGGGCGTTTCCTGTCGCGGGCGCTAGGCCTACCCACACAAGTGAGGTATCATTTTTATCGGGAGACGTGGGGGAACGCTGGGTGGAAGGAAATTTGTGGCTCCTCTCAGATTCCAGAACGTTCTGTCACAGAAATTTGAGGAACATGTGTTTTTTTAGCCAAATTCTGAGGTTTGCAAAGGATTCTGGGTAACAGAACCTGGTCCGAGCCACACAAGTCACCCCATCTTGGATTCCCCTAGGTCTCTAGTTTTCAGAAATGCACAGGTTTGGTAGGTTTCCCTAGGTGGCGGCTGAGCTACAGGCCAAAATCTACAGGTATGCACTTTGCAAAAAACACCTCTGTTTTCCTTCAAAAATTTGGCTGTGTCCACGTTGCGCTTTGGGGCATTTCCTGTCACGGGCGCTAGGCCTACCCACACAAGTGAGGTATCATTTTTATTGGGAGACGTGGGGGAACGCTGGGTGGAAGGAAATTTGTGGCTCCTCTCAGATTCCAGAACTTTCTGCCACAGAAATGTGAGGAACATGTGTTTTTTTAGCCAAATTTTGAGGTTTGCAGAGGGTTCTGGGTAACAGAACCTGGTCCGAGCCACACAAGTCACCCCATCTTGGATTCCCCTAGGTCTCTAGTTTTCAGAAAGGCACAGGTTTGGTAGGTTTCCCTAGGTGGCGGCTGAGCTACAAGCCAAAATCTACAGGTAGGCACTTTTCAAAAAACACCTCTGTTTTCCTTCAAACATTTGGATGTGTCCACGTTGCGCATTGGGGTGTTTCCTGTCGCGGGCGCTAGGCCTACCCACACAAGTGAGGTATCATTTTTATCGGGAGACGTGGGGGAACGCAGGGTGGAAGGAAATTTGTGGCTCCTCTCAGATTCCAGAACGTTCTGTCACAGAAATGTGAGGAACATGTGTTTTTTTAGCCAAATTCTGAGGTTTGCAAAGGATTCTGGGTAACAGAACCTGGTCCGAGCCACACAAGTCACCCCATCTTGGATTCCCCTAGGTCTCTAGTTTTCAGAAATGCACAGGTTTGGTAGGTTTCCCTAGGTGGCTGCTGAGCTACAGGCCAAAATCTACAGGTAGGCACTTTGCAAAAAACACCTCTGTTTTCCTTCAAAAATTTGGCTGTGTCCACGTTGCGCTTTGGGGCATTTCCTGTCGCGGGCGCTAGGCCTACCCACACAAGTGAGGTATCATTTTTATTGGGAGACGTGGGGGAACGCTGGGTGGAAGCAAATTCGTGTCTCCTCTCAGATTCTAGAACTTTCTGCCACAGAAATGTGAGGAACATGTGTTTTTTTAGCCAAATTTTGAGGTTTGCAATGGATTCTGGATAACAGAACCTGGTCCGAGCCACACAAGTCACCCCATCTTGGATTAACCTAGGTCTCTAGTTTTCAGAAATGCACAGGTTTGGTAGGTTTCCCTAGGTGGCGGCTGAGCTACAGTCCAAAATCTACAGGTAGGCACTTTGCAAAAAACACCTCTGTTTTCATTGAAAAATTTGGCTGTGTCCACGTTGCGCTTTGGGGCGTTTCCTGTCGCGGGCGCTAGGCCTACCCACACAAGTGAGGTATCATTTTTATCGGGAGATGTGGGGGAACGCTGGGTGGAAGGAAATTTGTGGCTCCTCTCAGATTCCAGAACTTTCTGCCACAGAAATGTGAGGAACATGTGTTTTTTTAGCCAAATTTTGAGGTTTGCAAAGGGTTCTGGGTAACAGAACCTGGTCCGAGCCACACAAGTCACCCCATCTTGGATTCCCCTAGGTCTCTAGTTTTCAGAAAGGCACAGGTTTGGTAGGTTTCCCTAGGTGGCGGCTGAGCTACAAGCCAAAATCTACAGGTAGGCACTTTGCAAAAAACACCTCTGTTTTCCTTCAAAAATTTGGATGTGTCCACGTTGCGCTTTGGGGCATTTCCTGTTGCGGGCGCTAGGCCTACCCACACAAGTGAGGTATCATTTTTATCGGGAGACGTGGGGGAACGCTGGGTGGAAGCAAATTCGTGGCTCCTCTCAGATTCCAGAACTTTTTGCCACAGAAATGTGAGGAACATGTGTTTTTTTAGCCAAATTGTGAGGTTTGCAATGGATTCTGGGTAACAGAACCTGGTCCGAGCCACACAAGTCACCCCATCTTGGATTCCCCTAGGTCTCTAGTTTTCAGAAATGCACAGGTTTGGTAGGTTTCCCTAGGTGGCGGCTGAGCTACAAGCCAAAATCTACAGGTAGGCACTTTTCAAAAAACACCTCTGTTTTCCTTCAAAAATTTGGATGTGTCCACGTTGCGCTTTGGGGCGTTTCCTGTCGCGGGCGCTAGGCCTACCCACACAAGTGAGGTATCATTTTTATCGGGAGATGTGGGGGAACGCTGGGTGGAAGGAAATTTGTGGCTCCTCTCAGATTCCAGAACTTTCTGCCACAGAAATGTGAGGAACATGTGTTTTTTTAGCCAAATTTTGAGGTTTGCAAAGGGTTCTGGGTAACAAAACCTGGTCCGAGCCACACAAGTCACCCCATCTTGGATTCCCCTAGGTCTCTAGTTTTCAGAAATGCACAGGTTTGGTAGGTTTCCGTAGGTGGCGGCTGAGCTACAAGCCAAAATCTACAGGTAGGCACTTTGCAAAAAACACCTCTGTTTTCCTTCAAAAATTTGGATGTGTCCACGTTGCGCTTTGGGGCGTTTCCTGTCGCGGGTGCTAGGCCTACCCACACAAGTGAGGTATCAGTTTTATCGGGAGACGTGGGGGAACGCTGGGTGGAAGCAAATTTGTGGCTCCTCTCAGATTCCAGAACTTTCTGCCACAGAAATGTGAGGAACATGTGTTTTTTTAGCCAAATTTTGAGGTTTGCAATGGATTCTGGGTAACAGAACCTGGTCCGAGCCACACAAGTCACCCCATCTTGGATTCCCCTAGGTCTCTAGTTTTCAGAAATGCACAGGTTTGGTAGGTTTCCCTAGGTGGCGGGTGAGCTACAGTCCAAAATCTACAGGTAGGCACTTTGCAAAAAACACCTCTGTTTTCATTGGAAAATTTGGCTGTGTCCACGTTGCGCTTTGGGGCATTTCCTGTTGCGGGCGCTAGGCCAACCCACAGAAGTGAGGTATCATTTTTATCGGGAGACGTGGGGGAACGCTGGGTGGAAGGAAATTTGTGGCTCCTCTCAGATTCCAGAACGTTCTGTCACAGAAATGTGAGGAACATGTGTTTTTTTAGCCAAATTCTGAGGTTTGCAAAGGATTCTGGGTAACAGAACCTGGTCCGAGCCACACAAGTCACCCCATCTTGGATTCCCCTAGGTCTCTACTTTTCAGAAATGCACAGGTTTGGTAGGTTTCCCTAGGTGGCGGCTGAGCTACAGGCCAAAATCTACAGGTATGCACTTTGCAAAAAACACCTCTGTTTTCCTTCAAAAATTTGGCTGTGTCCACGTTGCGCTTTGGGGCATTTCCTGTCACGGGCGCTAGGCCTACCCACACAAGTGAGGTATCATTTTTATTGGGAGACGTGGGGGAACGCTGGGTGGAAGGAAATTTGTTGCTCCTCTCAGATTCCAGAACTTTCTGCCACAGAAATGTGAGGAACATGTGTTTTTTTAGCCAAATTTTGAGGTTTGCAGAGGGTTCTGGGTAACAGAACCTGGTCCGAGCCACACAAGTCACCCCATCTTGGATTCCCCTAGGTCTCTAGTTTTCAGAAAGGCACAGGTTTGGTAGGTTTCCCTAGGTGGCGGCTGAGCTACAAGCCAAAATCTACAGGTAGGCACTTTTCAAAAAACACCTCTGTTTTCCTTCAAACATTTGGATGTGTCCACGTTGCGCATTGGGGTGTTTCCTGTCGCGGGCGCTAGGCCTACCCACACAAGTGAGGTATCATTTTTATCGGGAGACGTGGGGGAACGCAGGGTGGAAGGAAATTTGTGGCTCCTCTCAGATTCCAGAACGTTCTGTCACAGAAATGTGAGGAACATGTGTTTTTTTAGCCAAATTCTGAGGTTTGCAAAGGATTCTGGGTAACAGAACCTGGTCCGAGCCACACAAGTCACCCCATCTTGGATTCCCCTAGGTCTCTAGTTTTCAGAAATGCACAGGTTTGGTAGGTTTCCCTAGGTGGCTGCTGAGCTACAGGCCAAAATCTACAGGTAGGCACTTTGCAAAAAACACCTCTGTTTTCCTTCAAAAATTTGGCTGTGTCCACGTTGCGCTTTGGGGCATTTCCTGTCGCGGGCGCTAGGCCTACCCACACAAGTGAGGTATCATTTTTATTGGGAGACGTGGGGGAACGCTGGGTGGAAGCAAATTCGTGTCTCCTCTCAGATTCTAGAACTTTCTGCCACAGAAATGTGAGGAACATATGTTTTTTTAGCCAAATTTTGAGGTTTGCAATGGATTCTGGATAACAGAACCTTGTCCGAGCCACACAAGTCACCCCATCTTGGATTCCCCTAGGTCTCTAGTTTTCAGAAATGCACAGGTTTGGTAGGTTTCCCTAGGTGGCGGCTGAGCTACAGTCCAAAATCTACAGGTAGGCACTTTGCAAAAAACACCTCTGTTTTCATTGAAAAATTTGGCTGTGTCCACGTTGCGCTTTGGGGCATTTCCTGTTGCGGGCGCTAGGCCAACCCACACAAGTGAGGTATCATTTGTATCGGGAGACGTGGGGGAACGCTGGGTGGAAGGAAATTTGTGGCTCCTCTCAGATTCCAGAACTTTCTGCCACAGAAATGTGAGGAACATGTGTTTTTTTAGCCAAATTTTGAGGTTTGCAAAGGATTCTGGGTAACAAAACCTGGTCCGAGCCACACAAGTCACCCCATCTTGGATTCCCCTAGGTCTCTAGTTTTCAGAAATGCACAGGTTTGGTAGGTTTCCGTAGGTGGCGGCTGAGCTACAAGCCAAAATCTACAGGTAGGCACTTTGCAAAAAACACCTCTGTTTTCCTTCAAAAATTTGGATGTGTCCACGTTGCGCTTTGGGGCGTTTCCTGTCGCGGGCGCTAGGCCTACCCACACAAGTGAGGTATCAGTTTTATCGGGAGACGTGGGGGAACGCTGGGTGGAAGCAAATTTGTGGCTCCTCTCAGATTCCAGAACTTTCTGCCACAGAAATGTGAGGAACATGTGTTTTTTTAGCCAAATTTTGAGGTTTGCAATGGATTCTGGGTAACAGAACCTGGTCCGAGCCACACAAGTCACCCCATCTTGGATTCCCCTAGGTCTCTAGTTTTCAGAAATGCACAGGTTTGGTAGGTTTCCCTAGGTGGCGGGTGAGCTACAGTCCAAAATCTACAGGTAGGCACTTTGCAAAAAACACCTCTGTTTTCATTGAAAAATTTGGCTGTGTCCACGTTGCGCTTTGGGGCATTTCCTGTTGCGGGCGCTAGGCCAACCCACACAAGTGAGGTATCATTTTTATCGGGAGACGTGGGGGAACGCTGGGTGGAAGGTAATTTGTGGCTCCTCTCAGATTCCAGAACTTTCTGCCACAGAAATGTGAGGAACATATGTTTTTTTAGCAAAATTTTGAGGTTTGCAAAGGATTCTGGGTAACAGAACCTGGTCCGAGCCACACAAGTCACCCCATCTTGGATTCCCCTAGGTCTCTAGTTTTCAGAAATGCACAGGTTTGGTAGGTTTCCCTAGGTGGCGGCTGAGCTACAAGCCAAAATCTACAGGTAGGCACTTTGCAAGAAACACCTCTGTTTTCCTTCAAAAATGTGGATGTGTCCACGTTGCGCTTTGGGGCGTTTCCTGTCGCGGGCTCTAGGCCTACCCACACAAGTGAGGTATCAGTTTTATCAGGAGATGTGGGGGAACGCTGGGTGGAAGCAAATTTGTGGCTCCTCTCAGATTCCAGAACTTTCTGCCACAGAAATGTGAGGAACAAGTGTTTTTTTAGCCAAATTTTGAGGTTTGCAAAGGATTCTGGGTAACAGAACCTGGTCCGAGCCACACAAGTCACCCCATCTTGGATTCCCCTAGGTCTCTAGTTTTCAGAAATGCACAGGTTTGGTAGGTTTCCCTAGGTGGCAGCTGAGCTGCAAGCCAAAATCTACAGGTAGGCACTTTGCAAAAAACACCTCTGTTTTCCTTAAAAAATGTGGATATGTCCACGTTGCGCTTTGGGGCGTTTCCTGTCGCGTGCGCTAGGCCTACCCACACAAGTGAGGTATCATTTTTATCGGGAGACGTGGGGGAACGCTGGGTGGGAGGAAATTTGTGGCTCCTCTCAGATTCCAGAACTTTCTGCCACAGAAATGTGAGGAACATGTGTTTTTTTAGCCAAATTTTGAGGTTTGCAAAGGGTTCTGGGTAACAGAACCTGGTCCGAGCCACACAAGTCACCCCATCTTGGATTCCCCTAGGTCTCTAGTTTTCAGAAATGCACAGGTTTGGTAGGTTTCCCTAGGTGGCGGCTGAGCTACAAGCCAAAATCTACAGTTAGGCACTTTGCAAAAAACACCTCTGTTTTCCTTCAAAAATTTGGATGTGTCCACGTTGCACTTTGGGGCGTTTCCTTTCGCGGGCGCTAGGCCTACCCACACAAGTGAGGTATCATTTTTATCGGGAGACGTGGGGGAACGCTGGGTGGAAGGAAATTTGTGGCTCCTCTCAGATTCCAGAACGTTCTGCCACAGAAATGTGAGGAACATGTGTTTTTTTAGCCAAATTCTGAGGTTTGCAAAGGATTCTGGGTAACAGATCCTGGTCCGAGCCACACAAGTCACCCCATCTTGGATTCCCCTAGGTCTCTAGTTTTCAGAAATGCACAGGTTTGGTAGGTTTCCCTAGGTGGCGGCTGAGCTACAGGCCAAAATCTACAGGTAGGCACTTTGCAAAAAACACCTCTGTTTTCCTTCAAAAATTTGGCTGTGTCCACGTTGCGCTTTGGGGCATTTCCTGTTGCGGGCGCTAGGCCTACCCAAACAAGTGAGGTATCATTTTTATCGGGAGACGTGGGGGAACGCTGGGTGGAAGCAAATTCGTGGCTCCTCTCAGATTCCAGAACTTTCTGCCACAGAAATGTGAGGAACATGTGTTTTTTTAGCCAAATTTTAAGGTTTGCAATGGATTCTGGGTAACAGAACCTGGTCCGAGCCACACAAGTCACCCCATCTTGGATTCCCCTAGGTCTCTAGTTTTCAGAAATGCACAGGTTTGGTAGGTTTCCCTAGGTGGCGGCTGAGCTACAGTCCAAAATCTACAGGTAGGCACTTTGCAAAAAACACCTCTGTTTTCCTTCAAAAATTTGGCTGTGTCCACGTTGCGCTTGGGGCATTTCCTGTTGCGGGCGCTAGGCCAACCCACACAAGTGAGGTATCATTTTTATCGGGAGACGTGGGGGAACGCTGCGTGGAAGGAAGTTTGTGGCTCCTCTCAGATTCCAGAACTTTCTGCCACAGAAATGTGAGGAACAAGTGTTTTTTTAGCCAAATTTTGAGGTTTGCAAAGGATTCTGGGTAACAGAACCTGGTCCGAGCCACACAAGTCACCCCATCTTGGATTCCCCTAGGTCTCTAGTTTTCAGAAATGCACAGGTTTGGTAGGTTTCCCTAGGTGGCAGCTGAGCTACAAGCCAAAATCTACAGGTAGGCACTTTGCAAAAAACACCTGTTTTCCTTAAAAAATTTGGATATGTCCATGTTGCGCTTTGGGGCGTTTCCTGTCGCGGGCGCTAGGCCAACCCACACAAGTGAGGTATCATTTTTATCGGGAGACGTGGGGGAACGCTGGGTGGAAGGAAATTTGTGGCTCCTCTCAGATTCCAGAACTTTCTGCCACAGAAATGTGAGGAACATGTGTTTTTTTAGCCAAATTTTGAGGTTTGCAATGGATTCTGGGTAACAGAACCTGGTCCGAGCTACACAAGTCACCCCATCTTGGATTCCCCTAAGTCTCTAGTTTTCAGAAATGCACAGGTTTGGTAGGTTTCCCTAGGTGGCGGCTGAGCTACAGTCCAAAATCTACAGGTAGGCACTTTGCAAAAAACACCTCTGATTTCATTGAAAAATTTGGCTGTGTCCACGTTGCGCTTTGGGGCATTTCCTGTTGCGGGCGCTAGGCCAACCCACACAAGTGAGGTATCATTTTTATCGGGAGACGTGGGGGAACGCTGGGTGGAAGGAAATTTGTGGCTCCTCTCAGATTCCAGAACGTTCTGCCACAGAAATGTGAGGAACATGTGTTTTTTTAGCCAAATTCTGAGGTTTGCAAAGGATTCTGGGTAACAGAACCTGGTCCGAGACACACAAGTCACCCCATCTTGGATTCCCCTAGGTCTCTAGTTTTCAGAAATGCACAGGTTTGGTAGGTTTCCCTAGGTGGCGGCTGAGCTACAGGCCAAAATCTACAGGTAGGCACTTTGCAAAAAACACCTGTTTTCCTTCAAAAATGTGGCTGTGTCCACGTTGCGCTTTGGGGCATTTCCTGTCGCGGGCGCTAGGCCTACCCACACAAGTGAGGTATCATTTTTATCGGGAGACATGGGGGAACGCTGGGTGGAAGCAAATTCGTGGCTCCTCTCAGATTCCAGAACTTTCTGCCACAGAAATGTGAGGAACATGTGTTTTTTTAGCCAAATTTTGAGGTTTGCAATGGATTCTGGGTAACAGAACCTGGTCCGAGCCACACAAGTCACCCCATCTTGGATTCCCCTAAGTCTCTAGTTTTCAGAAATGCACAGGTTTGGTAGGTTTCCCTAGGTGGCGGCTGAGTTACAGTCCAAAATCTACAGGTAGGCACTTTGCAAAAAACACCTCTGTTTTCATTGAAAAATTTGGCTGTGTCCACGTTGCGCTTTGGGGAATTTCCTGTTGCGGGCGCTAGGCCAACCCACACAAGTGAGGTATCATTTTTATCGGGAGACGTGGGGGAACCCTGGGTGGAAGGAAATTCGTGGCTCCTCTCAGATTCCAGAACTTTCTGCCACAGAAATGTGAGGAACATGTGATTTTTTAGCCAAATTTTGAGGTTTGCAATGGATTCTGGGTAACAGAACCTGGTCCGAGCCACACAAGTCACCCCATCTTGGATTCCCCTAGGTCTCTAGTTTTCAGAAATGCACAGGTTTGGTAGGTTTCCCTAGGTGGCGGCTGAGCTACAGTCCAAAATCTACAGGTAGGCACTTTGCAAAAAACACCTCTGTTTTCCTTAAAAAATTTGGCTGAGTCCACGTTGCGCTTTGGGGCATTTCCTGTTGCGGGCGCTATGCCTACCCACACAAGTGAGGTATCATTTTTATCGGGAGACGTGGGGGAACCATGGGTGGAAGCAAATTCGTGGCTCCTCTCAGATTCCAGAACTTTCTGCCACAGAAATGTGAGGAACATGTGTTTTTTTAGCCAAATTTAGAGGTTTGCAATGGATTCTGGGTAACAGAACCTGGTCCGAGCCACACAAGTCACCCCATCTTGGATTCCCCTAGGTCTCTAGTTTTCTGAAATGCACAGGTTAGGTAGGTTTCCTTAGGTGGCGGCTGAGCTACAGTCCAAAATCTACAGGTAGGCACTTTGCAAAAAACACCTCTGTTTTCCTTCAAAAATTTGGCTGTGTCCACGTTGCGCTTTGGGGCATTACCTGTTGCGGGCGCTAGGCCAACCCACACAAGTGAGGTATCATTTTTATCGGGAGACGTGGGGGAACGCTGGGTGGAAGGAAATTTGTGGCTCCTCTCAGATTCCAGAACTTTCTGCCACAGAAATGTGAGGAACATGTGTTTTTTTAGCCAAATTTTGAGGTTTGCAATGGATTCTGGGTAACAGAACCTGGTCCGAGCTACACAAGTCACCCCATCTTGGATTCCCCTAAGTCTCTAGTTTTCAGAAATGCACAGGTTTGGTAGGTTTCCCTAGGTGGCGGCTGAGCTACAGTCCAAAATCTACAGGTAGGCACTTTGCAAAAAACACCTCTGATTTCATTGAAAAATTTGGCTGTGTCCACGTTGCGCTTTGGGGCATTTCCTGTTGCGGGCGCTAGGCCAACCCACACAAGTGAGGTATCATTTTTATCGGGAGACGTGGGGGAACGCTGGGTGGAAGGAAATTTGTGGCTCCTCTCAGATTCCAGAACGTTCTGCCACAGAAATGTGAGGAACATGTGTTTTTTTAGCCAAATTCTGAGGTTTGCAAAGGATTCTGGGTAACAGAACCTGGTCCGAGACACACAAGTCACCCCATCTTGGATTCCCCTAGGTCTCTAGTTTTCAGAAATGCACAGGTTTGGTAGGTTTCCCTAGGTGGCGGCTGAGCTACAGGCCAAAATCTACAGGTAGGCACTTTGCAAAAAACACCTGTTTTCCTTCAAAAATGTGGCTGTGTCCACGTTGCGCTTTGGGGCATTTCCTGTCGCGGGCGCTAGGCCTACCCACACAAGTGAGGTATCATTTTTATCGGGAGACATGGGGGAACGCTGGGTGGAAGCAAATTCGTGGCTCCTCTCAGATTCCAGAACTTTCTGCCACAGAAATGTGAGGAACATGTGTTTTTTTAGCCAAATTTTGAGGTTTGCAATGGATTCTGGGTAACAGAACCTGGTCCGAGCCACACAAGTCACCCCATCTTGGATTCCCCTAAGTCTCTAGTTTTCAGAAATGCACAGGTTTGGTAGGTTTCCCTAGGTGGCGGCTGAGCTACAGTCCAAAATCTACAGGTAGGCACTTTGCAAAAAACACCTCTGTTTTCATTGAAAAATTTGGCTGTGTCCACGTTGCGCTTTGGGGAATTTCCTGTTGCGGGCGCTAGGCCAACCCACACAAGTGAGGTATCATTTTTATCGGGAGACGTGGGGGAACCCTGGGTGGAAGGAAATTTGTGGCTCCTCTCAGATTCCAGAACTTTCTGCCACAGAAATGTGAGGAACATGTGTTTTTTTAGCCAAATTTTGAGGTTTGCAAAGGATTCTGGGTAACAGAACCTGGTCCGAGCCACACAAGTCACCCCATCTTGGATTCCCCTAGGTCTCTAGTTTTCAGAAATGCACAGGTTTGGTAGGTGTCCCTAGGTGGCGGCTGAGCTACAAGCCAAAATCTACAGGTAGGCACTTTGCAAAAAACACCTCTGTTTTCCTTCAAAAACTTGGATGTGTCCACGTTGCACTTTGGGGCGTTTCCTGTCGCGGGCGCTAGGCCTACCCACACAAGTGAGGTATCATTTTTATCGGGAGACGTGGGGGAACGCTGGGTGGAAGGAAATTTGTGGCTCCACTCAGATTCCAGAACGTTCTGCCACAGAAATGTGAGGAACATGTGTTTTTTTAGCCAAATTCTGAGGTTTGCAAAGGATTCTGGGTAACAGAAGCTGGTCCGAGCCACACAAGTCACCCCATCTTGGATTCCCCTAGGTCTCTAGTTTTCAGAAATGCACAGGTTTGGTAGGTTTCCCTAGGTGGCGGCTGAGCTACAGGCCAAAATCTACAGGTAGGCACTTTGCAAAAAACACCTCTGTTTTCCTTCAAAAATTTGGCTGTGTCCACGTTGCGCTTTGGGGCATTTCCTGTCGCGGGCGCTAGGCCTACCCACACAAGTGAGGTATCATTTTTATTGGGAGACGTGGGGGAACGCTGGGTGGAAGCAAATTCGTGGCTCCTCTCAGATTCCAGAACTTTCTGCCACAGAAATGTGAGGAACATGTGTTTTTTTAGCCAAATTTTGAGGTTTGCAATGGATTCTGGGTAACAGAACCTGGTCCGAGCCACACAAGTCACCCCATCTTGGATTCCCCTAGGTCTCTAGTTTTCAGAAATGCACAGGTTTGGTAGGTTTCCCTAGGTGGCGGCTGAGCTACAGTCCACAATCTACAGGTAGGCACTTTGCAAAAAACACCTCTGTTTTCATTGAAAAATTTGGCTGTGTCCACGTTGCGCTTTGGGGCATTTCCTGTTGCGGGCGCTAGGCCTACCCACACAAGTGAGGTATCATTTTTATCGGGAGACGTGGGGGAACGCTGGGTGGAAGCAAATTCGTGGCTCCTCTCAGATTCCAGAACTTTCTGCCACAGAAATGTGAGGAACATGTGTTTTTTAGCCAAATTTTGAGGTTTGCAATGGATTCTGGGTAACAGAACCTGGTCCGAGCCACACAAGTCACCCCATCTTGGATTCCCCTAGGTCTCTAGTTTTCAGAAATGCACAGGTTTGGTAGGTTTCCCTAGGTGGCGGCTGAGCTACAGTCCAAAATCTACAGGTAGGCACTTTGCAAAAAACACCTCTGTTTTCCTTCAAAAATTTGGCTGTGTCCACGTTGCGCTTGGGGCATTTCCTGTTGCGGGCGCTAGGCCAACCCACACAAGTGAGGTATCATTTTTATCGGGAGACGTGGGGGAACGCTGTGTGGAAGGAAGTTTGTGGCTCCTCTCAGATTCCAGAACTTTCTGCCACAGAAATGTGAGGAACAAGTGTTTTTTTAGCCAAATTTTGAGGTTTGCAAAGGATTCTGGGTAACAGAACCTGGTCCGAGCCACACAAGTCACCCCATCTTGGATTCCCCTAGGTCTCTAGTTTTCAGAAATGCACAGGTTTGGTAGGTTTCCCTAGGTGGCAGCTGAGCTACAAGCCAAAATCTACAGGTAGGCACTTTGCAAAAAACACCTCTGTTTTCCTTCAAAAATTTGGATATGTCCATGTTGCGCTTTGGGGCATTTCCTGTCGCGGGCGCTAGGCCAACCCACACAAGTGAGGTATCATTTTTATCGGGAGACGTGGGGGAACGCTGGGTGGAAGGAAATTTGTGGCTCCTCTCAGATTCCAGAACTTTCTGCCACAGAAATGTGAGGAACATGTGTTTTTTTAGGCAAATTTTGAGGTTTGCAAAGGGTTCTGGGTAACAGAACCTGGTCCGAGCCACACAAGTCACCCCATCTTGGATTCCCCTAGGTCTCTAGTTTTCAGAAATGCACAGGTTTGGTAGGTTTCCCTAGGTGGCGGCTGAGCTACAAGCCAAAATCTACAGGTAGGCACTTTGCAAAAAACACCTCTGTTTTCCTTCCAAAATTTTGATGTGTCCACGTTGTGCTTTGGGGCGTTTCCTGTCGCGGGCGCTAGGCCTACCCACACAAGTGAGGTATCATTTTTATCGGGAGACGTGGAGGAACGCTCCGTGGAAGGAAATTTGTGGCTCCTCTCAGATTCCAGAACGTTCTGCCACGGAAATGTGAGGAACATGTGTTTTTTTAGCCAAATTCTGAGGTTTGCAAAGGATTCTGGATAACAGAACCTGGTCCGAGCCACACAAGTCACCCCATCTTGGATTCCACTAGGTCTCTAGTTTTCAGTAATGCACAGGTTTGGTAGGTTTCCCTAGGTGGCGGCTGAGCTACAGGCCAAAATCAACAGGTAGGCACTTTGCAAAAAACACCTCTGTTTTCCTTCAAAAATTTGGCTGTGTCCACGTTGCGCTTTGGGGCATTTCCTGTCGCGGGCGCTAGGCCTACCCACACAAGTGAGGTATCATTTTTATCGGGAGACATGGGGGAACGCTGGGTGGAAGCAAATTCGTGGCTCCTCTCAGATTCCAGAACTTTCTGCCACAGAAATGTGAGGAACACGTGTTTTTTTAGCCAAATTTTGAGGTTTGCAATGGATTCTGGGTAACAGAACCTGGTCCGAGCCACACAAGTCACCCCATCTTGGATTCCTCTAAGTCTCTAGTTTTCAGAAATGCACAGGTTTGGTAGGTTTCCCTAGGTGGCGGCTGAGCTACAGTCCAAAATCTACAGGTAGGCACTTTGCAAAAAACACCTCTGTTTTCATTGAAAAATTTGGCTGTGTCCACGTTGCGCTTTGGGGCATTTCCTGTTGCGGGCGCTAGGCCAACCCACACAAGTGAGGTATCATTTTTATCGGGAGACGTGGGGGAACGCTGGGTGGAAGGAAATTTGTGGCTCCTCTCAGATTCCAGAACTTTCTGCCACAGAAATTTGAGGAACATGTGTTTTTTTAGCCAAACTTTGAGGTTTGCAAAGGATTCTGGGTAACAGAACCTGGTCCGAGCCACACAAGTCACCCCATCTTGGATTCCCCTAGGTCTCTAGTTTTCAGAAATGCACAGGTTTGGTAGGTTTCCCTAGGTGGCGGCTGAGCTACAGTCCAAAATCTACAGGTAGGCACTTTGCAAAAAACACCTCTGTTTTCCTTCAAAAATTTGGCTGTGTCCACGTTGCGCTTTGGGGCATTTCCTGTTGCGGGCGCTATGCCTACCCACACAAGTGAGGCATCATTTTTATCGGGAGACGTGGGGGAACGCTGGGTGGAAGCAAATTCGTGGCTCCTCTCAGATTCCAGAACTTTCTGCCACAGAAATGTGAGGAACATGTGTTTTTTTAGCCAAATTTAGAGGTTTGCAATGGATTCTGGGTAACAGAACCTGGTCCGAGCCACACAAGTCACCCCATCTTGGATTCCCCTAGGTCTCTAGTTTTCTGAAATGCACAGGTTTGGTAGGTTTCCCTAGGTGGCGGCTGAGCTACAGTCCAAAATCTACAGGTAGGCACTTTGCAAAAAAAACCTCTGTTTTCCTTCAAAAATTTGGCTGTGTCCACGTTGCGCTTTGGGGCATTACCTGTTGCGGGCGCTAGGCCAACCCACACAAGTGAGGTATCATTTTTATCGGGAGACGTGGGGGAACGCTGGGTGGAAGGAAATTTGTGGCTCCTCTCAGATTCCAGAACTTTCTGCCACAGAAATGTGAGGAACATGTTTTTTTTTAGCCAAATTTTGAAGTTTGCAAAGGATTCTGGGTAACAGAACCTGGTCCGAGCCACACAAGTCACCCCATCTTGGATTCCCCTAGGTCTCTAGTTTTAAGAAATGCACAGGTTTGGTAGGTTTCCCTAGGTGGCGGCTGAGCTACAAGCCAAAATCTACAGGTAGGCACTTTGCAAAAAACACCTCTGTTTTCCTTCAAAAATTTGGATGTGTCCACGTTGCGCTTTGGGGCGTTTCCTGTCGCGGGCGCTAGGCCTACCCACACAAGTGAGGTATCAGTTTTATCGGGAGATGTGGGGGAACGCTGGGTGGAAGGAAATTTGTGGCTCCTCTCAGATTCCAGAACTTTCTGCCACAGAAATGTGAGGAACATGTGTTTTTTTAGCCAAATTTTGAGGTTTGCAAAGGGTTCTGGGTAACAGAACCTGGTCCGAGCCACACAAGTCACCCCATCTTGGATTCCCCTAGGTCTCTAGTTTTCAGAAATGCACAGGTTTGGTAGGTTTCCCTAGGTGGCGGCTGAGCTACAAGCCAAAATCTACAGGTAGGCACTTTGCAAAAAACACCTCTGTTTTCCTTCAAAAATTTGGATGTGTCCACGTTGCGCTTTGGGGCGTTTCCTGTCGCGGGCGCTAGGCCTACCCACACAAGTGAGGTATCATTTTTATCGGGAGACGTGGGGGAACGCTGGGTGGAAGGAAATTTGTGGCTCCACTCAGATTCCAGAACGTTCTGCCACAGAAATGTGAGGAACATGTGTTTTTTTAGCCAAATTCTGAGGTTTGCAAAGGATTCTGGGTAACAGAACCTGGTCCGAGCCACACAAGTCACCCCATCTTGGATTCCCCTAGGTCTCTAGTTTTCAGAAATGCACAGGTTTGGTAGGTTATCCTAGGTGGCGGCTGAGCTACAGGCCAAAATCTACAGGTAGGCACTTTGCAAAAAACACCTCTGTTTTCCTTCAAAAATTTGGCTGTGTCTATGTTGCGCTTTGGGGCATTTCCTGTCGCAGGCGCTAGGCCTACCCACACAAGTGAGGTATCATTTTTATTGGGAGACGTGGGGGAACGCTGGGTAGAAGCAAATTTGTGGCTCCTCTCAGATTCCAGAACTTTCTGCCACAGAAATGTGAGGAACATGTGTTTTTTTAGCCAAATTTTGAGGTTTGCAATGGATTCTGGGTAACAGAACCTGGTCCGAGCCACACAAGTCACCCCATCTTGGATTCCCCTAGGTCTCTAGTTTTCAGAAATGCACAGGTTTGGTAGGTTTCCCTAGGTGGCGGCTGAGCTACAGTCCAAAATCTACAGGTAGGCACTTTGCAAAAAACACCTCTGTTTTCATTGAAAAATTTGGCTGTGTCCACGTTGCGCTTTGGGGCATTTCCTGTTGCGGGCGCTAGGCCTACCCACACAAGTGAGGTATCATTTTTATCGGGAGACGTGGGGGAACGCTGGGTGGAAGCAAATTCGTGGCTCCTCTCAGATTCCAGAACTTTCTGCCACAGAAATGTGAGGAACGTGTTTTTTTAGCCAAATTTTGAGGTTTGCAATGGATTCTGGGTAACAGAACCTGGTCCGAGCCACACAAGTCACCCCATCTTGGATTCCCCTAGGTCTCTAGTTTTCAGAAATGCACAGGTTTGGTAGGTTTCCCTAGGTGGCGGCTGAGCTACAGTCCAAAATCTACATTTAGGCACTTTGCAAAAAACACCTCTGTTTTCCTTCAAAAATTTGGCTGTGTCCACGTTGCGCTTGGGGCATTTCCTGTTGCGGGCGCTAGGCCAACCCACAAAAGTGAGGTATCATTTTTATCGGGAGATGTGGGGGAACGCTGGGTGGAAGGAAGTTTGTGGCTCCTCTCAGATTCCAGAACTTTCTGCCACAGAAATGTGAGGAACATGTGCTTTTTTAGCCAAATTTTGAGGTTTGCAAAGGATTCTGGGTAACAGAACCTGGTCCGAGCCACACAAGTCACCCCATCTTGGATTCCCCTAGGTCTCTAGTTTTCAGAAATGCACAGGTTTGGTAGGTTTCCCTAGGTGGCGGCTGAGCTACAAGCCAAAATCTACAGGTAGGCACTTTGCAAAAAACACCTCTGTTTTCCTTCAAAAATTTGGATGTGTCCACGTTGCGCTTTGGGGCGTTTCCTGTCGCGGGCGCTAGGCCTACCCACACAAGTGAGGTATCAGTTTTATCGGGAGATGTGGGGGAACGCTGGGTGGAAGGAAATTTGTGGCTCCTCTCAGATTCCAGAACTTTCTGCCACAGAAATGTGAGGAACAAGTGTTTTTTTAGCCAAATTTTGAGGTTTGCAAAGGATTCTGGGTAACAGAACCTGGTCCGAGCCACACAAGTCACCCCATCTTGGATTCCCCTAGGTCTCTAGTTTTCAGAAATGCACAGGTTTGGTAGGTTTCCCTAGGTGGCAGCTGAGCTACAAGCCAAAATCTACAGGTAGGCACTTTGCAAAAAACACCTCTGTTTTCCTTCAAAAATTTGGATATGTCCATGTTGCGCTTTGGGGCGTTTCCTGTCGCGGGCGCTAGGCCTACCCACACAAGTGAGGTATCATTTTTATCGGGAGACGTGGGGGAACGCTGGGTGGAAGGAAATTTGTGGCTCCTCTCAGATTCCAGAACTTTCTGCCACAGAAATGTGAGGAACATGTGTTTTTTTAGCCAAATTTTGAGGTTTGCAAAGGGTTCTGGGTAACAGAACCTGGTCCGAGCCACACAAGTCACCCCATCTTGGATTCCCCTAGGTCTCTAGTTTTCAGAAATGCACAGGTTTGGTAGGTTTCCCTAGGTGGCGGCTGAGCTACAAGCCAAAATCTACAGGTAGGCACTTTGCAAAAAACACCTCTGTTTTCCTTCAAAAATTTGGATGTGTCCACGTTGCGCTTTGGGGCGTTTCCTGTCGCGGGCGCTAGGCCTACCCACACAAGTGAGGTATCATTTTTATCGGGAGACGTGGGGGAACGCTGGGTGGAAGGAAATTTGTGGCTCCTCTCAGATTCCAGAACGTTCTGCCACAGAAATGTGAGGAACATGTGTTTTTTTTAGCCAAATTCTGAGGTTTGCAAAGGATTCTGGGTAACAGAACCTGGTCCGAGCCACACAAGTCACCCCATGTTGGATTCCCCTAGGTCTCTAGTTTTCAGAAATGCACAGGTTTGGTAGGTTTCCCTAGGTGGCGGCTGAGCTACAGGCCAAAATCTACATTTAGGCACTTTGCAAAAAACACCTCTGTTTTCCTTCAAAAATTTGGCTGTGTCCACGTTGCGCTTGGGGCATTTCCTGTTGCGGGCGCTAGGCCAACCCACAAAAGTGAGGTATCATTTTTATCGGGAGATGTGGGGGAACGCTGGGTGGAAGGAAGTTTGTGGCTCCTCTCAGATTCCAGAACTTTCTGCCACAGAAATGTGAGGAACATGTGTTTTTTTTAGCCAAATTCTGAGGTTTGCAAAGGATTCTGGGTAACAGAACCTGGTCCGAGCCACACAAGTCACCCCATGTTGGATTCCCCTAGGTCTCTAGTTTTCAGAAATGCACAGGTTTGGTAGGTTTCCCTAGGTGGCAGCTGAGCTACAAGCCAAAATCTACAGGTAGGCACTTTTCAAAAAACACCTCTGTTTTCCTTCAAAAATTTGGATGTGTCCACGTTGCGCTTTGGGGCGTTTCCTGTCGCGGGCGCTAGGCCTACCCACACAAGTGAGGTATCATTTTTATCGGGAGACGTGGGGGAACGCTGGGTGGAAGGAAATTTGTGGCTCCACTCAGATTCCAGAACGTTCTGCCACAGAAATGTGAGGAACATGTGTTTTTTTAGCCAAATTCTGAGGTTTGCAAAGGATTCTGGGTAACAGAAGCTGGTCCGAGCCACACAAGTCACCCCATCTTGGATTCCCCTAGGTCTCTAGTTTTCAGAAATGCACAGGTTTGGTAGGTTTCCCTAGGTGGCGGCTGAGCTACAGGCCAAAATCTACAGGTAGGCACTTTGCAAAAAACACCTCTGTTTTCCTTCAAAAATTTGGCTGTGTCTATGTTGCGCTTTGGGGCATTTCCTGTCGCGGGCGCTAGGCCTACCCACACAAGTGAGGTATCATTTTTATTGGGAGACGTGGGGGAACGCTGGGTAGAAGCAAATTCGTGGCTCCTCTCAGATTCCAGAACTTTCTGCCACAGAAATGTGAGGAACATGTGTTTTTTTAGCCAAATTTTGAGGTTTGCAATGGATTCTGGGTAACAGAACCTGGTCCGAGCCACACAAGTCACCCCATCTTGGATTCCCCTAGGTCTCTAGTTTTCAGAAATGCACAGGTTTGGTAGGTTTCCCTAGGTGGCGGCTGAGCTACAGTCCAAAATCTACAGGTAGGCACTTTGCAAAAAACACCTCTGTTTTCATTGAAAAATTTGGCTGTGTCCACGTTGCGCTTTGGGGCATTTCCTGTTGCGGGCGCTAGGCCTACCCACACAAGTGAGGTATCATTTTTATCGGGAGACGTGGGGGAACGCTGGGTGGAAGCAAATTCGTGGCTCCTCTCAGATTCCAGAACTTTCTGCCACAGAAATGTGAGGAACATGTGTTTTTTTAGCCAAATTTTGAGGTTTGCAATGGATTCTGGGTAACAGAACCTGGTCCGAGCCACACAAGTCACCCCATCTTGGATTCCCCTAGGTCTCTAGTTTTCAGAAATGCACAGGTTTGGTAGGTTTCCCTAGGTGGCGGCTGAGCTACAGTCCAAAATCTACATTTAGGCACTTTGCAAAAAACACCTCTGTTTTCCTTCAAAAATTTGGCTGTGTCCACGTTGCGCTTGGGGCATTTCCTGTTGCGGGCGCTAGTCCAACCCACAAAAATGAGGTATCATTTTTATCGGGAGATGTGGGGGAACGCTGGGTGGAAGGAAGTTTGTGGCTCCTCTCAGATTCCAGAACTTTCTGCCACAGAAATGTGAGGAACATGTGCTTTTTTAGCCAAATTTTGAGGTTTGCAAAGGATTCTGGGTAACAGAACCTGGTCCGAGCCACACAAGTCACCCCATCTTGGATTCCCCTAGGTCTCTAGTTTTCAGAAATGCACAGGTTTGGTAGGTTTCCCTAGGTGGCGGCTGAGCTACAAGCCAAAATCTACAGGTAGGCACTTTGCAAAAAACACCTCTGTTTTCCTTCAAAAATTTGGATGTGTCCACGTTGCGCTTTGGGGCGTTTCCTGTCGCGGGCGCTAGGCCTACCCACACAAGTGAGGTATCAGTTTTATCGGGAGATGTGGGGGAACGCTGGGTGGAAGGAAATTTGTGGCTCCTCTCAGATTCCAGAACTTTCTGCCACAGAAATGTGAGGAACAAGTGTTTTTTTAGCCAAATTTTGATGTTTGCAAAGGATTCTGGGTAACAGAACCTGGTCCGAGCCACACAAGTCACCCCATCTTGGATTCCCCTAGGTCTCTAGTTTTCAGAAATGCACAGGTTTGGTAGGTTTCCCTAGGTGGCAGCTGAGCTACAAGCCAAAATCTACAGGTAGGCACTTTGCAAAAAACACCTCTGTTTTCCTTCAAAAATTTGGATATGTCCATGTTGCGCTTTGGGGCGTTTCCTGTCGCGGGCGCTAGGCCTACCCACACAAGTGAGGTATCATTTTTATCGGGAGACGTGGGGGAACGCTGGGTGGAAGGAAATTTGTGGCTCCTCTCAGATTCCAGAACTTTCTGCCACAGAAATGTGAGGAACATGTGTTTTTTTAGCCAAATTTTGAGGTTTGCAAAGGGTTCTGGGTAACAGAACCTGGTCCGAGCCACACAAGTCACCCCATCTTGGATTCCCCTAGGTCTCTAGTTTTCAGAAATGCACAGGTTTGGTAGGTTTCCCTAGGTGGCGGCTGAGCTACAAGCCAAAATCTACAGGTAGGCACTTTGCAAAAAACACCTCTGTTTTCCTTCAAAAATTTGGATGTGTCCACGTTGCGCTTTGGGGCGTTTCCTGTCGCGGGCGCTAGGCCTACCCACACAAGTGAGGTATCATTTTTATCGGGAGACGTGGGGGAACGCTGGGTGGAAGGAAATTTGTGGCTCCTCTCAGATTCCAGAACGTTCTGCCACAGAAATGTGAGGAACATGTGTTTTTTTTAGCCAAATTCTGAGGTTTGCAAAGGATTCTGGGTAACAGAACCTGGTCCGAGCCACACAAGTCACCCCATCTTGGATTCCCCTAGGTCTCTAGTTTTCAGAAATGCACAGGTTTGGTAGGTTTCCCTAGGTGGCGGCTGAGCTACAGGCCAAAATCTACATTTAGGCACTTTGCAAAAAACACCTCTGTTTTCCTTCAAAAATTTGGCTGTGTCCACGTTGCGCTTGGGGCATTTCCTGTTGCGGGCGCTAGGCCAACCCACAAAAGTGAGGTATCATTTTTATCGGGAGATGTGGGGGAACGCTGGGTGGAAGGAAGTTTGTGGCTCCTCTCAGATTCCAGAACTTTCTGCCACAGAAATGTGAGGAACATGTGCTTTTTTAGCCAAATTTTGAGGTTTGCAAAGGATTCTGGGTAAAAGAACCTGGTCCGAGCCACACAAGTCACCCCATCTTGGATTCCCCTAGGTCTCTAGTTTTCAGAAATGCACAGGTTTGGTAGGTTTCCCTAGGTGGCGGCTGAGCTACAAGCCAAAATCTACAGGTAGGCACTTTGCAAAAAACACCTCTGTTTTCCTTCAAAAATTTGGATGTGTCCACGTTGCGCTTTGGGGCGTTTCCTGTCGCGGGCGCTAGGCCTACCCACACAAGTGAGGTATCAGTTTTATCGGGAGATGTGGGGGAACGCTGGGTGGAAGGAAATTTGTGGCTCCTCTCAGATTCCAGAACTTTCTGCCACAGAAATGTGAGGAACAAGTGTTTTTTTAGCCAAATTTTGAGGTTTGCAAAGGATTCTGGGTAACAGAACCTGGTCCGAGCCACACAAGTCACCCCATCTTGGATTCCCCTAGGTCTCTAGTTTTCAGAAATGCACAGGTTTGGTAGGTTTCCCTAGGTGGCAGCTGAGCTACAAGCCAAAATCTACAGGTAGGCACTTTGCAAAAAACACCTCTGTTTTCCTTCAAAAATTTGGATATGTCCATGTTGCGCTTTGGGGCGTTTCCTGTCGCGGGCGCTAGGCCTACCCACACAAGTGAGGTATCATTTTTATCGGGAGATGTGGGGGAACGCTGGGTGGAAGGAAATTTGTGGCTCCTCTCAGATTCCAGAACTTTCTGCCACAGAAATGTGAGGAACATGTGTTTTTTTAGCCAAATTTTGAGGTTTGCAAAGGGTTCTGGGTAACAGAACCTGGTCCGAGCCACACAAGTCACCCCATCTTGGATTCCCCTAGGTCTCTAGTTTTCAGAAATGCACAGGTTTGGTAGGTTTCCCTAGGTGGCGGCTGAGCTACAGGCCAAAATCTACATTTAGGCACTTTGCAAAAAACACCTCTGTTTTCCTTCAAAAATTTGGCTGTGTCCACGTTGCGCTTGGGGCATTTCCTGTTGCGGGCGCTAGGCCAACCCACAAAAGTGAGGTATCATTTTTATCGGGAGATGTGGGGGAACGCTGGGTGGAAGGAAGTTTGTGGCTCCTCTCAGATTCCAGAACTTTCTGCCACAGAAATGTGAGGAACATGTGCTTTTTTAGCCAAATTTTGAGGTTTGCAAAGGATTCTGGGTAACAGAACCTGGTCCGAGCCACACAAGTCACCCCATCTTGGATTCCCCTAGGTCTCTAGTTTTCAGAAATGCACGGGTTTGGTAGGTTTCCCTAGGTGGCGGCTGAGCTACAAGCCAAAATCTACAGGTAGGCACTTTGCAAAAAACACCTCTGTTTTCCTTCAAAAATTTGGATGTGTCCACGTTGCGCTTTGGGGCGTTTCCTGTCGCGGGCGCTAGGCCTACCCACACAAGTGAGGTATCAGTTTTATCGGGAGATGTGGGGGAACGCTGGGTGGAAGGAAATTTGTGGCTCCTCTCAGATTCCAGAACTTTCTGCCACAGAAATGTGAGGAACAAGTGTTTTTTTAGCCAAATTTAGAGGTTTGCAAAGGATTCTGGGTAACAGAACCTGGTCCGAGCCACACAAGTCACCCCATCTTGGATTCCCCTAGGTCTCTAGTTTTCAGAAATGCACAGGTTTGGTAGGTTTCCCTAGGTGGCAGCTGGGCTACAAGCCAAAATCTACAGGTAGGCACTTTGCAAAAAACACCTCTGTTTTCCTTCAAAAATTTGGATATGTCCATGTTGCGCTTTGGGGCGTTTCCTGTCGCGGGCGCTAGGCCTACCCACACAAGTGAGGTATCATTTTTATCGGGAGACGTGGGGGAACGCTGGGTGGAAGGAAATTTGTGGCTCCTCTCAGATTCCAGAACTTTCTGCCACAGAAATGTGAGGAACATGTGTTTTTTTAGCCAAATTTTGAGGTTTGCAAAGGGTTCTGGGTAACAGAACCTGGTCCGAGCCACACAAGTCACCCCATCTTGGATTCCCCTAGGTCTCTAGTTTTCAGAAATGCACAGGTTTGGTAGGTTTCCCTAGGTGGCGGCTGAGCTACAAGCCAAAATCTACAGGTAGGCACTTTGCAAAAAACACCTCTGTTTTCCTTAAAAAATTTGGATGTGTCCACGTTGCGCTTTGGGGCGTTTCCTGTCGCGGGCGCTAGGCCTACCCACACAAGTGAGGTATCATTTTTATCGGGAGACGTGGGGGAACGCTGGGTGGAAGGAAATTTGTGGCTCCTCTCAGATTCCAGAACGTTCTGCCACAGAAATGTGAGGAACATGTGTTTTTTTTAGCCAAATTCTGAGGTTTGCAAAGGATTCTGGGTAACAGAACCTGGTCCGAGCCACACAAGTCACCCCATCTTGGATTCCCCTAGGTCTCTAGTTTTCAGAAATGCACAGGTTTGGTAGGTTTCCCTAGGTGGCGGCTGAGCTACAGGCCAAAATCTACATTTAGGCACTTTGCAAAAAACACCTCTGTTTTCCTTCAAAAATTTGGCTGTGTCCACGTTGCGCTTGGGGCATTTCCTGTTGCGGGCGCTAGGCCAACCCACAAAAGTGAGGTATCATTTTTATCGGGAGATGTGGGGGAACGCTGGGTGGAAGGAAGTTTGTGGCTCCTCTCAGATTCCAGAACTTTCTGCCACAGAAATGTGAGGAACATGTGCTTTTTTAGCCAAATTTTGAGGTTTGCAAAGGATTCTGGGTAACAGAACCTGGTCCGAGCCACACAAGTCACCCCATCTTGGATTCCCCTAGGTCTCTAGTTTTCAGAAATGCACAGGTTTGGTAGGTTTCCCTAGGTGGCGGCTGAGCTACAAGCCAAAATCTACAGGTAGGCACTTTGCAAAAAATACCTCTGTTTTCCTTCAAAAATTTGGATGTGTCCACGTTGCGCTTTGGGGCGTTTCCTGTCGCGGGCGCTAGGCCTACCCACACAAGTGAGGTATCAGTTTTATCGGGAGATGTGGGGGAACGCTGGGTGGAAGGAAATTTGTGGCTCCTCTCAGATTCCAGAACTTTCTGCCACAGAAATGTGAGGAACAAGTGTTTTTTTAGCCAAATTTTGAGGTTTGCAAAGGATTCTGGGTAACAGAACCTGGTCCGAGCCACACAAGTCACCCCATCTTGGATTCCCCTAGGTCTCTAGTTTTCAGAAATGCACAGGTTTGGTAGGTTTCCCTAGGTGGCAGCTGAGCTACAAGCCAAAATCTACAGGTAGGCACTTTGCAAAAAACACCTCTGTTTTCCTTCAAAAATTTGGATATGTCCATGTTGCGCTTTGGGGCGTTTCCTGTCGCGGGCGCTAGTCCTACCCACACAAGTGAGGTATCATTTTTATCGGGAGACGTGGGGGAACGCTGGGTGGAAGGAAATTTGTGGCTCCTCTCAGATTCCAGAACTTTCTGCCACAGAAATGTGAGGAACATGTGTTTTTTTAGCCAAATTTTGAGGTTTGCAAAGGGTTCTGGGTAACAGAACCAGGTCCGAGCCACACAAGTCACCCCATATTGGATTCCCCTAGGTCTCTAGTTTTCAGAAATGCACAGGTTTGGTAGGTTTCCCTAGGTGGCGGCTGAGCTACAAGCCAAAATCTACAGGTAGGCACTTTGCAAAAAACACCTCTGTTTTCCTTCAAAAATTTGGATGTGTCCACGTTGCGCTTTGGGGCGTTTCCTGTCGCGGGCGCTAGGCCTACCCACACAAGTGAGGTATCATTTTTATCGGGAGACGTGGGGAACGCTGGGTGGAAGGAAATTTGTGGCTCCTCTCAGATTCCAGAACGTTCTGCCACAGAAATGTGAGGAACATGTGTTTTTTTTAGCCAAATTCTGAGGTTTGCAAAGGATTCTGGGTAACAGAACCTGGTCCGAGCCACACAAGTCACCCCATCTTGGATTCCCCTAGGTCTCTAGTTTTCAGAAATGCACAGGTTTGGTAGGTTTCCCTAGGTGGCGGCTGAGCTACAGGCCAAAATCTACAGGTAGGCACTTTGCAAAAAACACCTCTGTTTTCCTTAAAAAATTTGGCTGTGTCCACGTTGCGCTTTGGGGCATTTCCTGTCGCGGGCGCTAGGCCTACCCACACAAGTGAGGTATCATTTTTATCGGGAGACATGGGGGAACGCTGGGTGGAAGCAAATTCGTGGCTCCTCTCAGATTCCAGAACTTTCTGCCACAGAAATGTGAGGAACAAGTGTTTTTTTAGCCAAATTTTGAGGTTTGCAAAGGATTCTGGGTAACAGAACTTCGTCCGAGCCACACAAGTCACCCCACCTTGGATTCCCCTAGGTCTCTAGTTTTCAGAAATGCACAGGTTTGGTAGGTTTCCCTAGGTGGCGGCTGAGCTACAGTCCAAAATCTACAGGTAGGCACTTTACAAAAAACACCTCTGTTTTCATTGAAAAATTTGGCTGTGTCCATGTTGCGCTTTGGGGCATTTCCTGTTGCGGGCGCTAGGCCAACCCACACAAGTGAGGTATCATTTTTATCGGGAGACGTGAGGGAACGCTGGGTGGAAGGAAATTTGTGGCTCCTCTCAGATTCCAGAACTTTCTGCCACAGAAATGTGAGGAACATGTGTTTTTTTAGCCAAATTTTGAGGTTTGCAAAGGATTCTGGGTAACAGAACCTGGTCCGAGCCACACAAGTCACCCCATCTTGGATTCCCCTAGGTCTCTAGTTTTCAGAAATGCACAGGTTTGGAAGGTTTCCCTAGGTGGCGGCTGAGCTACAAGCCAAAATCTACAGGTAGGCACTTTGCAAAAAACACCTCTGTTTTCCTTAAAAAATTTGGATGTGTCCACGTTGCGCTTTGGGGCGTTTCCTGTCGCGGGCGCTAGGCCTACCCACACAAGTGAGGTATCATTTTTATCGGGAGACGTGGGGGAACGCTGGGTGGAAGGAAATTTGTGGCTCCTCTCAGATTCCAGAACGTTCTGCCACAGAAATGTGAGGAACATGTGTTTTTTTAGCCAAATTCTGAGGTTTGCAAAGGATTCTGGGTAACAGAACCTGGTCCGAGCCACACAAGTCACCCCATCTTGGATTCCCCTAGGTCTCTAGTTTTCAGAAATGCACAGGTTTGGTAGGTTTCCCTAGGTGGCGGCTGAGCTACAGGCCAAAATCTACAGGTAGGCACTTTGCAAAAAAACACCTCTGTTTTCCTTCAAAAATTTGGCTGTGTCCACGTTGCGCTTTGGGGCATTTCCTGTCGCTGGCGCTAGGCCTACCCACACAAGTGAGGTATCATTTTTATCGGGAGACATGGGGGAACGCTGGGTGGAAGCAAATTCGTGGCTCCTCTCAGATTCCAGAACTTTCTGCCACAGAAATGTGAGGAACAAGTGTTTTTTTAGCCAAATTTTGAGGTTTGCAAAGGATTCTGGGTAACAGAACCTCATCCGAGCCACACAAGTCACCCCATTTTGGATTCCCCTAGGTCTCTAGTTTTCAGAAATGCACAGGTTTGGTAGGTTTCCCTAGGTGGCGGCTGAGCTACAGTCCAAAATCTACAGGTAGGCACTTTACAAAAAACACCTCTGTTTTCATTGAAAAATTTGGCTGTGTCCACGTTGCGTTTTGGGGCATTTCCTGTTGCGGGCGCTAGGCCAACCCACACAAGTGAGGTATCATTTTTATCGGGAGACGTGAGGGAACGCTGGGTGGAAGGAAATTTGTGGCTCCTCTCAGATTCCAGAACTTTCTGCCACAGAAATGTGAGGAACATGTGTTTTTTTAGCCAAATTTTGAGGTTTGCAAAGGATTCTGGGTAACAGAACCTAGTCCGAGCCACACAAGTCACCCCATCTTGGATTCCCCTAGGTCTCTAGTTTTCAGAAATGCACAGGTTTGGTAGGTTTCCCTAGGTGGCGGCTGAGCTACAAGCCAAAATCTACAGGTAGGCACTTTGCAAAAAACACCTCTGTTTTCCTTCAAAAATTTGGATGTGTCCACGTTGCGCTTTGGGGCGTTTCCTGTCGCGGGCGCTAGGCCTACCCACACAAGTGAGGTATCATTTTTATCGGGAGACGTGCGGGAACGCTGGGTGGAAGCAAATTCGTGGCTCCTCTCAGATTCCAGAACTTTCTGCCACAGAAATGTGAGGAACATGTGATTTTTTAACCAAATTTTGAGGTTTGCAATGGATTCTGGGTAACAGAACCTGGTCCGAGCCACACAAGTCACCCCATCTTGGATTCCCCTAGGTCTCTAGTTTTCAGAAATGCACAGGTTTGGTAAGTTTCCCTAGGTGGCGGCTGAGCTACAGTCCAAAATCTAAAGGTAGGCACTTTGCAAAAAACACCTCTGTTTTCATTGAAAAATTTGGCTTTGTCCACGTTGCGCTTTGGGGCATTTCCTGTTGCGGGCGCTAGGCCTACCCACACAAGTGAGGTATCATTTTTATCGGGAGACGTGGGGGAACGCTGGGTGGAAGCAAATTCGTGGCTCCTCTCAGATTCCAGAACTTTCTGCCACAGAAATGTGAGGAACATGTGTTTTTTTAGCCAAATTTTGAGGTTTGCAATGGATTCTGGGTAACAGAACCTGGTCCGAGCCACACAAGTCACCCCATCTCGGATTCCCCTAGGTCTCTAGTTTTCTGAAATGCACAGGTTTGGTAGGTTTCCCTAGGTGGCGGCTGAGCTACAGTCCAAAATCTACAGGTAGGCACTTTGCAAAAAACACCTCTGTTTTCCTTCAAAAATTTGGCTGTGTCCACGTTGCGCTTTTGGGCATTACCTGTTGCGGGCGCTAGGCCAACCCACACAAGTGAGGTATCATTTTTATCGGGAGACGTGGGGGAACACTGGGTGGAAGGAAATTTGTGGCTCCTCTCAGATTCCAGAACTTTCTGCCACAGAAATGTGAGGAACATGTTTTTTTTTAGCCAAATTTTGAAGTTTGCAAAGGATTCTGGGTAACAGAACCTGGTCCGAGCCACACAAGTCACCCCATCTTGGATTCCCCTAGGTCTCTAGTTTTCAGAAATGCACAGGTTTGGTAGGTTTCCCTAGGTGGCGGCTGAGCTACAGGCCAAAATCTACAGGTAGGCACTTTGCAAAAAACACCTCTGTTTTCCTTCAAAAATTTGGCTGTGTCCACGTTGCGCTTTGGGGCATTTCCTGTCGCGGGCGCTAGGCCTACCCACACAAGTGAGGTATCATTTTTATCGGGAGACATGGGGGAACGCTGGGTGGAAGCAAATTCGTGGCTCCTCTCAGATTCCAGAACTTTCTGCCACAGAAATGTGAGGAACAAGTGTTTTTTTAGCCAAATTTTGAGGTTTGCAAAGGATTCTGGGTAACAGAACCTCATCCGAGCCACACAAGTTACCCCATTTTGGATTCCCCTAGGTCTCTAGTTTTCAGAAATGCACAGGTTTGGTAGGTTTCCCTAGGTGGCGGCTGAGCTACAGTCCAAAATCTACAGGTAGGCACTTTACAAAAAACACCTCTGTTTTCATTGAAAAATTTGGCTGTGTCCACGTTGCGCTTTGGGGCATTTCCTGTTGCGGGCGCTAGGCCAACCCACACAAGTGAGGTATCATTTTTATCGGGAGACGTGAGGGAACGCTGGGTGGAAGGAAATTTGTGGCTCCTCTCAGATTCCAGAACTTTCTGCCACAGAAATGTGAGGAACATGTGTTTTTTAAGCCAAATTTTGAGGTTTGCAAAGGATTCTGGGTAACAGAACCTGGTCCGAGCCACACAAGTCACCCCATCTTGGATTCCCCTAGGTCTCTAGTTTTCAGAAATGCACAGGTTTGGTAGGTTTCCCTATGTGGCGGCTGAGCTACAAGCCAAAATCTACAGGTAGGCACTTTGCAAAAAACAACTCTGTTTTCCTTCAAAAATTTGGATGTGTCCACGTTGCGCTTTGGGGCGTTTCCTGTCGCGGGCGCTAGGCCTACCCACACAAGTGAGGTATCAGTTTTATCGGGAGACGTGGGGGAACGCTGGGTGGAAGCAAATTCGTGGCTCCTCTCAGATTCCAGAACTTTCTGCCACAGAAATGTGAGGAACATGTGATTTTTTAGCCAAATTTTGAGGTTTGCAATGGATTCTGGGTATCAGAACCTGGTCCGAGCCACACAAGTCACCCCATCTTGGATTCCCCTACGTCTCTAGTTTTCTGAAATGCACAGGTTTGGTAGGTTTCCCTAGGTGGCGGCTGAGCTACAGTCCAAAATCTACAGGTAGGCACTTTGCAAAAAACACCTCTGTTTTCCTTCAAAAATTTGGCTGTGTCCACGTTGCGCTTTTGGGCATTACCTGTTGCGGGCGCTAGGCCAACCCACACAAGTGAGGTATCATTTTTATCGGGAGACGTGGGGGAACACTGGGTGGAAGGAAATTTGTGGCTCCTCTCAGATTCCAGAACTTTCTGCCACAGAAATGTGAGGAACATGTTTTTTTTTAGCCAAATTTTGAAGTTTGCAAAGGATTCTGGGTAACAGAACCTGGTCCGAGCCACACAAGTCACCCCATCTTGGATTCCCCTAGGTCTCTAGTTTTCAGAAATGCACAGGTTTGGTAGGTTTCCCTAGGTGGCGGCTGAGCTACAGGCCAAAATCTACAGGTAGGCACTTTGCAAAAAACACCTCTGTTTTCCTTCAAAAATGTGGCTGTGTCCACGTTGCGCTTTGGGGCATTTCCTGTCGCGGGCGCTAGGCCTACCCACACAAGTGAGGTATCATTTTTATCGGGAGACATGGGGGAACGCTGGGTGGAAGCAAATTCGTGGCTCCTCTCAGATTCCAGAACTTTCTGCCACAGAAATGTGAGGAACAAGTGTTTTTTTAGCCAAATTTTGAGGTTTGCAAAGGATTCTGGGTAACAGAACCTCATCCGAGCCACACAAGTTACCCCATTTTGGATTCCCCTAGGTCTCTAGTTTTCAGAAATGCACAGGTTTGGTAGGTTTCCCTAGGTGGCGGCTGAGCTACAGTCCAAAATCTACAGGTAGGCACTTTACAAAAAACACCTCTGTTTTCATTGAAAAATTTGGCTGTGTCCACGTTGCGCTTTGGGGCATTTCCTGTTGCGGGCGCTAGGCCAACCCACACAAGTGAGGTATCATTTTTATCGGGAGACGTGAGGGAACGCTGGGTGGAAGGAAATTTGTGGCTCCTCTCAGATTCCAGAACTTTCTGCCACAGAAATGTGAGGAACATGTGTTTTTTAAGCCAAATTTTGAGGTTTGCAAAGGATTCTGGGTAACAGAACCTGGTCCGAGCCACACAAGTCACCCCATCTTGGATTCCCCTAGGTCTCTAGTTTTCAGAAATGCACAGGTTTGGTAGGTTTCCCTATGTGGCGGCTGAGCTACAAGCCAAAATCTACAGGTAGGCACTTTGCAAAAAACAACTCTGTTTTCCTTCAAAAATTTGGATGTGTCCACGTTGCGCTTTGGGGCGTTTCCTGTCGCGGGCGCTAGGCCTACCCACACAAGTGAGGTATCAGTTTTATCGGGAGACGTGGGGGAACGCTGGGTGGAAGCAAATTCGTGGCTCCTCTCAGATTCCAGAACTTTCTGCCACAGAAATGTGAGGAACATGTGATTTTTTAGCCAAATTTTGAGGTTTGCAATGGATTCTGGGTATCAGAACCTGGTCCGAGCCACACAAGTCACCCCATCTTGGATTCCCCTAGGTCTCTAGTTTTCAGAAATGCACAGGTTTGGTAGGTTTCCCTAGGTGGCGGCTGAGCTACAGTCCAAAATCTAAAGGTAGGCACTTTGCAAAAAACACCTCTGTTTTCATTGAAAAATTTGGCTGTGTCCACGTTGCGCTTTGGGGCATTTCCTGTTGCGGGCGCTAGGCCTACCCACACAAGTGAGGTATCATTTTTATCGGGAGACGTGGGGGAACGCTGGGTGGAAGCAAATTCGTGGCTCCTCTCAGATTCCAGAACTTTCTGCCACAGAAATGTGAGGAACATGTGTTTTTTTAGCCAAATTTTGAGGTTTGCAATGGATTCTGGGTAACAGAACCTGGTCCGAGCCACACAAGTCACCCCATCTCGGATTCCCCTAGGTCTCTAGTTTTCTGAAATGCACAGGTTTGGTAGGTTTCCCTAGGTGGCGGCTGAGCTACAGTCCAAAATCTACAGGTAGGCACTTTGCAAAAAACACCTCTGTTTTCCTTCAAAAATTTGGCTGTGTCCACGTTGCGCTTTGGGGCATTACCTGTTGCGGGCGCTAGGCCAACCCACACAAGTGAGGTATCATTTTTATCGGGAGACGTGGGGGAACGCTGGGTGGAAGTAAATTTGTGGCTCCTCTCAGATTCCAGAACTTTCTGCCACAGAAATGTGAGGAACATGTTTTTTTTTAGCCAAATTTTGAAGTTTGCAAAGGATTCTGGGTAACAGAACCTGGTCCGAGCCACACAAGTCACCCCATCTTGCATTCCCCTAGGTCTCTAGTTTTCAGAAATGCACAGGTTTGGTAGGTTTCCCTAGGTGGTGGCTGAGCTACAAGCCAAAATCTACAGGTAGGCCCTTTGCAAAAAACACCTCTGTTTTCCTTAAAAAATTTGGATGTGTCCACGTTGCGCTTTGGGGCGTTTCCTGTCGCGGGCGCTAGGCCTACCCACACAAGTGAGGTATCAGTTTTATCGGGAGATGGGGGGGAACGCTGGGTGGAAGGAAATTTGTGGCTCCTCTCAGATTCCAGAACTTTCTGCCACAGAAATGTGAGGAACAAGTGTTTTTTTAGCCAAATTTTGAGGTTTGCAAAGGATTCTGGGTAACAGAACCTGGTCCGAGCCACACAAGTCACCCCATATTGGATTCCCCTAGGTCTCTAGTTTTCAGAAATGCACAGGTTTGGTAGGTTTCCCTAGCTGGCAGCTGAGCTACAAGCCAAAATCTACAGGTAGGCACTTTGCAAAAAACACCTCTGTTTTCCTTCAAAAATTTGGATATGTCCACGTTGCGCTTTGGGGCGTTTCCTGTCGCGGGCGCTAGGCCTACCCAAACAAGTGAGGTATCATTTTTATCGGGAGACGTGGGGGAACGCTGGGTGGAAGGAAATTTGTGGCTCCTCTCAGATTCCAGAACTTTCTGCCACAGAAATGTGAGGAACATGTGTTTTTTTAGCCAAATTTTGAGGTTTGCAATGGATTCTGGGTAACAGAACCTGGTCCGAGCCACACAAGTCACCCCATATTGGATTCCCCTAGGTCTCTAGTTTTCAGAAATGCACAGGTTTGGTAGGTTTCCCTAGGTGGCGGCTGAGCTACAGGCCAAAATCTACAGGTAGGCACTTTGCAAAAAACACCTCTGTTTTCCTTCAAAAATTTGGCTGTGTCCACGTTGCGCTTTGGGGCATTTCCTGTCGCGGGCGCTAGGCCTACCCACACAAGTGAGGTATCATTTTTATCGGGAGACATGGGGGAACGCTGGGTGGAAGCAAATTCGTGGCTCCTCTCAGATTCCAGAACTTTCTGCCACAGAAATGTGAGGAACAAGTGTTTTTTTAGCCAAATTTTGAGGTTTGCAAAGGATTCTGGGTAACAGAACCTCGTCCGAGCCACACAAGTCACCCCATCTTGGATTCCCCTAGGTCTCTAGTTTTCAGAAATGCACAGGTTTGGTAGGTTTCCCTAGGTGGCGGCTGAGCTACAGTCCAAAATCTACAGGTAGGCACTTTACAAAAAACACCTCTGTTTTCATTGAAAAATTTGGCTGTGTCCACGTTGCGCTTTGGGGCATTTCCTGTTGCGGGCGCTAGGCCAACCCACACAAGTGAGGTATAATTTTTATCGGGAGACGTGAGGGAACGCTGGGTGGAAGGAAATTTGTGGCTCCTCTCAGATTCCAGAACTTTCTGCCACAGAAATGTGAGGAACATGTGTTTTTTTAGCCAAATTTTGAGGTTTGCAAAGGATTCTGGGTAACAGAACCTGGTCCGAGCCACACAAGTCACCCCATCTTGGATTCCCCTAGGTCTCTAGTTTTCAGAAATGCACAGGTTTGGTAGGTTTCCCTATGTGGCGGCTGAGCTACAAGCCAAAATCTACAGGTAGGCACTTTGCAAAAAACACCTCTGTTTTCCTTCAAAAATTTGGATGTGTCCACGTTGCGCTTTGGGGCGTTTCCTGTCGCGGGCGCTAGGCCTACCCACACAAGTGAGGTATCAGTTTTATCGGGAGACGTGGGGGAACGCTGGGTGGAAGCAAATTCGTGGCTCCTCTCAGATTCCAGAACTTTCTGCCACAGAAATGTGAGGAACATGTGATTTTTTAGCCAAATTTTGAGGTTTGCAATGGATTCTGGGTATCAGAACCTGGTCCGAGCCACACAAGTCACCCCATCTTGGATTCCCCTAGGTCTCTAGTTTTCAGAAATGCACAGGTTTGGTAGGTTTCCCTAGGTGGCGGCTGAGCTACAGTCCAAAATCTAAAGGTAGGCACTTTGCAAAAAACACCTCTGTTTTCATTGAAAAATTTGGCTGTGTCCACGTTGCGCTTTGGGGCATTTCCTGTTGCGGGCGCTAGGCCTACCCACACAAGTGAGGTATCATTTTTATCGGGAGACGTGGGGGAACGCTGGGTGGAAGCAAATTCGTGGCTCCTCTCAGATTCCAGAACTTTCTGCCACAGAAATGTGAGGAACATGTGTTTTTTTAGCCAAATTTTGAGGTTTGCAATGGATTCTGGGTAACAGAACCTGGTCAGAGCCACACAAGTCACCCCATCTCGGATTCCCCTAGGTCTCTAGTTTTCTGAAATGCACAGGTTTGGTAGGTTTCCCTAGGTGGCGGCTGAGCTACAGTCCAAAATCTACAGGTAGGCACTTTGCAAAAAACACCTCTGTTTTCCTTCAAAAATTTGGCTGTGTCCACGTTGCGCTTTGGGGCATTACCTGTTGCGGGCGCTAGGCCAACCCACACAAGTGAGGTATCATTTTTATCGGGAGACGTGGGGGAACGCTGGGTGGAAGGAAATTTGTGGCTCCTCTCAGATTCCAGAACTTTCTGCCACAGAAATATGAGGAACATGTTTTTTTTTAGCCAAATTTTGAAGTTTGCAAAGGATTCTGGGTAACAGAACCTGGTCCGAGCCACACAAGTCACCCCATCTTGGATTCCCCTAGGTCTCTAGTTTTCAGAAATGCACAGGTTTGGTAGGTTTCCCTAGGTGGCGGCTGAGCTACAGGCCAAAATCTACAGGTAGGCACTTTGCAAAAAACACCTCTGTTTTCCTTCAAAAATTTGGCTGTGTCTATGTTGCGCTTTGGGGCATTTCCTGTCGCGGGCGCTAGGCCTACCCACACAAGTGAGGTATCAGTTTTATCGGGAGATGGGGGGGAACGCTGGGTGGAAGGAAATTTGTGGCTCCTCTCAGATTCCAGAACTTTCTGCCACAGAAATGTGAGGAACAAGTGTTTTTTTAGCCAAATTTTGAGGTTTGCAAAGGATTCTGGGTAACAGAACCTGGTCCGAGCCACACAAGTCACCCCATATTGGATTCCCCTAGGTCTCTAGTTTTCAGAAATGCACAGGTTTGGTAGGTTTCCCTAGCTGGCAGCTGAGCTACAAGCCAAAATCTACAGGTAGGCACTTTGCAAAAAACACCTCTGTTTTCCTTCAAAAATTTGGATATGTCCACGTTGCGCTTTGGGGCGTTTCCTGTCGCGGGCGCTAGGCCTACCCACACAAGTGAGGTATCATTTTTATCGGGAGACGTGGGGGAACGCTGGGTGGAAGGAAATTTGTGGCTCCTCTCAGATTCCAGAACTTTCTGCCACAGAAATGTGAGGAACATGTGTTTTTTTAGCCAAATTTTGAGGTTTGCAAAGGGTTCTGGGTAACAGAACCTGGTCCGAGCCACACAAGTCACCCCATCTTGGATTCCCCTAGGTCTCTAGTTTTCAGAAATGCACAGGTTTGGTAGGTTTCCCTAGGTGTCGGCTGAGCTACAGGCCAAAATCTACAGGTAGGCACTTTGCAAGAAACACCTCTACTTTCCTTCAAAAATTTGTCTGTGTCCACGTTGCGTTTTGGGGCATTTCCTGTCGCGGGCGCTAGGCCTACCCACACAAGTGAGGTATCATTTTTATTGGGAGACGTGGGGGAACGCTGGGTGGAAGCAAATTCGTGGCTCCTCTCAGATTCCAGAACTTTCTGCCACAGAAATGTGAGGAACATGTGTTTTTTTAGCCAAATTTTGAGGTTTGCAATGGATTCTGGGTAACAGAACCTGGTCCGAGCCACACAAGTCACCCCATCTTGGATTCCCCTAGGTCTCTAGTTTTCAGAAATGCACAGGTTTGGTAGGTTTCCCTAGGTGGCGGCTGAGCTACAGTCCAAAATCTACAGGTAGGCACTTTGCAAAAACACCTCTGTTTTCATTGAAAAATTTGGCTGTGTCCACGTTGCGCTTTGGGGCATTTCCTGTTGCGGGCGCTTGGCCTACCCACACAAGTGAGGTATCATTTTTATCGGGAGACATGGGGGAACGCTGGGTGGAAGCAAATTCGTGGCTCCTCTCAGATTCCAGAACTTTCTGCCACAGAAATGTGAGGAACAAGTGTTTTTTTAGCCAAATTTTGAGGTTTGCAAAGCATTCTGGGTAACAGAACCTCGTCCGAGCCACACAAGTCACCCCATCTTGGATTCCCCTAGGTCTCTAGTTTTCAGAAATGCACAGGTTTGGTAGGTTTCCCTAGGTGGCGGCTGAGCTACAGTCCAAAATCTACAGGTAGGCACTTTACAAAAAACACCTCTGTTTTCATTGAAAAATTTGGCTGTGTCCACGTTGCGCTTTGGGGCATTTCCTGTTGCGGGCGCTAGGCCAACCCACACAAGTGAGGTATAATTTTTATCGGGAGACGTGAGGGAACGCTGGGTGGAAGGAAATTTGTGGCTCCTCTCAGATTCCAGAACTTTCTGCCACAGAAATGTGAGGAACATGTGTTTTTTTAGCCAAATTTTGAGGTTTGCAAAGGATTCTGGGTAACAGAACCTGGTCCGAGCCACACAAGTCACCCCATCTTGGATTCCCCTAGGTCTCTAGTTTTCAGAAATGCACAGGTTTGGTAGGTTTCCCTATGTGGCGGCTGAGCTACAAGCCAAAATCTACAGGTAGGCACTTTGCAAAAAACACCTCTGTTTTCCTTCAAAAATTTGGATGTGTCCACGTTGCGCTTTGGGGCGTTTCCTGTCGCGGGCGCTGGGCCTACCCACACAAGTGAGGTATCAGTTTTATCGGGAGACGTGGGGGAACGCTGGGTGGAAGCAAATTCGTGGCTCCTCTCAGATTCCAGAACTTTCTGCCACAGAAATGTGAGGAACATGTGATTTTTTAGCCAAATTTTGAGGTTTGCAATGGATTCTGGGTATCAGAACCTGGTCCGAGCCACACAAATCACCCCATCTTGGATTCCCCTAGGTCTCTAGTTTTCAGAAATGCACAGGTTTGGTAGGTTTCCCTAGGTGGCGGCTGAGCTACAGTCCAAAATCTAAAGGTAGGCACTTTGCAAAAAACACCTCTGTTTTCATTGAAAAATTTGGCTGTGTCCACGTTGCGCTTTGGGGCATTTCCTGTTGCGGGCGCTAGGCCTACCCACACAAGTGAGGTATCATTTTTATCGGGAGACGTGGGGGAACGCTGGGTGGAAGTAAATTCGTGGCTCCTCTCAGATTCCAGAACTTTCTGCCACAGAAATGTGAGGAACATGTGTTTTTTTAGCCAAATTTTGAGGTTTGCAATGGATTCTGGGTAACAGAACCTGGTCCGAGCCACACAAGTCACCCCATCTCGGATTCCCCTAGGTCTCTAGTTTTCTGAAATGCACAGGTTTGGTAGGTTTCCCTAGGTGGCGGCTGAGCTACAGTCCAAAATCTACAGGTAGGCACTTTGCAAAAAACACCTCTGTTTTCCTTCAAAAATTTGGCTGTGTCCACGTTGCGCTTTGGGGCATTACCTGTTGCGGGCGCTAGGCCAACCCACACAAGTGAGGTATCATTTTTATCGGGAGACGTGGGGGAACGCTGGGTGGAAGGAAATTTGTGGCTCCTCTCAGATTCCAGAACTTTCTGCCACAGAAATGTGAGGAACATGTTTTTTTTTAGCCAAATTTTGAAGTTTGCAAAGGATTCTGGGTAACAGAACCTGGTCCGAGCCACACAAGTCACCCCATCTTGGATTCCCCTAGGTCTCTAGTTTTCAGAAATGCACAGGTTTGGTAGGTTTCCCTAGGTGGTGGCTGAGCTACAAGCCAAAATCTACAGGTAGGCCCTTTGCAAAAAACACCTCTGTTTTCCTTCAAAAATTTGGATGTGTCCACGTTGCGCTTTGGGGCGTTTCCTGTCGCGGGCGCTAGGCCTACCCACAGAAGTGAGGTATCAGTTTTATCGGGAGATGGGGGGGAACGCTGGGTGGAAGGAAATTTGTGGCTCCTCTCAGATTCCAGAACTTTCTGCCACAGAAATGTGAGGAACAAGTGTTTTTTTAGCCAAATTTTGAGGTTTGCAAAGGATTCTGGGTAACAGAACCTGGTCCGAGCCACACAAGTCACCCCATATTGGATTCCCCTAGGTCTCTAGTTTTCAGAAATGCACAGGTTTGGTAGGTTTCCCTAGCTGGCAGCTGAGCTACAGGCCAAAATCTACAGGTAGGCACTTTGCAAAAAACACCTCTGTTTTCCTTCAAAAATTTGGATATGTCCACGTTGCGCTTTGGGGCGTTTCCTGTCACGGGCGCTAGGCCTACCCACACAAGTGAGGTATCATTTTTATCGGGAGACGTGGGGGAACGCTGGGTGGAAGGAAATTTGTGGCTCCTCTCAGATTCCAGAACTTTCTGCCACAGAAATGTGAGGAACATGTGTTTTTTTAGCCAAATTTTGAGGTTTGCAAAGGGTTCTGGGTAACAGAACCTGGTCCGAGCCACACAAGTCACCCCATCTTGGATTCCCCTAGGTCTCTAGTTTTCAGAAATGCACAGGTTTGGTAGGTTTCCCTAGGTGGCGGCTGAGCTACAGGCCAAAATCTACAGGTAGGCACTTTGCAAAAAACACCTCTACTTTCCTTCAAAAATTTGGCTGTGTCCACGTTGCGTTTTGGGGCATTTCCTGTCGCGGGCGCTAGGCCTACCCACACAAGTGAGGTATCATTTTTATTGGGAGACGTGGGGGAACGCTGGGTGGAAGCAAATTCGTGGCTCCTCTCAGATTCCAGAACTTTCTGACACAGAAATGTGAGGAACATGTGTTTTTTTAGCCAAATTTTGAGGTTTGCAATGGATTCTGGGTAACAGAACCTGGTCCGAGCCACACAAGTCACCCCATCTTGGATTCCCCTAGGTCTCTAGTTTTCAGAAATGCACAGGTTTGGTAGGTTTCCCTAGGTGGCGGCTGAGCTACAGTCCAAAATCTACAGGTAGGCACTTTGCAAAAAGACCTCTGTTTTCATTGAAAAATTTGGCTGTGTCCACGTTGCGCTTTGGGGCATTTCCTGTTGCGGGCGCTAGGCCAACCCACACAAGTGAGGTATCATTTTTATCGGGAGACGTGGGGGAACGCTGGGTGGAAGGAAATTTGTGGCTCCTCTCAGATTCCAGAACTTTCTGCCACAGAAATGTGAGGAACATGTGTTTATTTAGCCAAATTTTGAGGTTTGCAAAGGATTCTGGGTAACAGAACCTGGTCCGAGCCACACAAGTCACCCCATCTTGGATTCCCCTAGGTCTCTAGTTTTCAGAAATGCACAGGTTTGGTAGGTTTCCCTAGGTGGCGGCTGAGCTACAAGCCAAAATCTACAGGTAGGCACTTTACAAAAAACACCTCTGTTTTCATTGAAAAATTTGGCTGTGTCCATGTTGCGCTTTGGGGCATTTCCTGTTGCGGGCGCTAGGCCAACCCACACAAGTGAGGTATCATTTTTATCGGGAGACGTGAGGGAACGCTGGGTGGAAGGAAATTTGTGGCTCCTCTCAGATTCCAGAACTTTCTGCCACAGAAATGTGAGGAACATGTGTTTTTTTAGCCAAATTTTGAGGTTTGCAAAGGATTCTGGGTAACAGAACCTGGTCCGAGCCACACAAGTCACCCCATCTTGGATTCCCCTAGGTCTCTCGTTTTCAGAAATGCACAGGTTTGGAAGGTTTCCCTAGGTGGCGGCTGAGCTACAAGCCAAAATCTACAGGTAGGCACTTTGCAAAAAACACCTCTGTTTTCCTTCAAAAATTTGGATGTGTCCACGTTGCGCTTTGGGGCGTTTCCTGTCGCGGGCGCTAGGCCTACCCACACAAGTGAGGTATCATTTTTATCGGGAGACGTGGGGGAACGCTGGGTGGAAGGAAATTTGTGGCTCCTCTCAGATTCCAGAACGTTCTGCCACAGAAATGTGAGGAACATGTGTTTTTTTTAGCCAAATTCTGAGGTTTGCAAAGGATTCTGGGTAACAGAACCTGGTCCGAGCCACACAAGTCACCCCATCTTGGATTCCCCTAGGTCTCTAGTTTTCAGAAATGCACAGGTTTGGTAGGTTTCCCTAGGTGGCGGCTGAGCTACAGGCCAAAATCTACAGGTAGGCACTTTGCAAAAAACACCTCTGTTTTCCTTCAAAAATTTGGCTGTGTCCACGTTGCGCTTTGGGGCATTTCCTGTCGCGGGCGCTAGGCCTACCCACACAAGTGAGGTATCATTTTTATCGGGAGACATGGGGGAACGCTGGGTGGAAGGAAATTTGTGGCTCCTCTCAGATTCCAGAACTTTCTGCCACAGAAATGTGAGGAACATGTGTTTTTTTAGCCAAATTTTGAGGTTTGCAAAGGGTTCTGGGTAACAGAACCTGGTCCGAGCCACACAAGTCACCCCATCTTGGATTCCCCTAGGTCTCTAGTTTTCAGAAATGCACAGGTTTGGTAGGTTTCCCTAGGTGGCGGCTGAGCTACAGGCCAAAATCTACAGGTAGGCACTTTGCAAAAAACACCTCTGTTTTCCTTCAAAAATTTGGCTGTGTCCACGTTGCGCTTTGGGGCATTTCCTGTCGCGGGCGCTAGGCCTACCCACACAAGTGAGGTATCATTTTTATCGGGAGACATGGGGGAACGCTGGGTGGAAGGAAATTTGTGGCTCCTCTCAGATTCCAGAACTTTCTGCCACAGAAATGTGAGGAACATGTGTTTTTTTAGCCAAATTTTGAGGTTTGCAATGGATTCTGGGTAACAGAACCTGGTCCGAGCCACACAAGTCACCCCATCTTGGATTCCCCTAGGTCTCTAGTTTTCAGAAATGCACAGGTTTGGTAGGTTTCCCTAGGTGGCGGCTGAGCTACAGTCCAAAATCTACAGGTAGGCACTTTGCAAAAAGACCTCTGTTTTCATTGAAAAATTTGGCTGTGTCCACGTTGCGCTTTGGGGCATTTCCTGTTGCGGGCGCTAGGCCAACCCACACAAGTGAGGTATCATTTTTATCGGGAGACGTGGGGGAACGCTGGGTGGAAGGAAATTTGTGGCTCCTCTCAGATTCCAGAACTTTCTGCCACAGAAATGTGAGGAACATGTGTTTATTTAGCCAAATTTTGAGGTTTGCAAAGGATTCTGGGTAACAGAACCTGGTCCGAGCCACACAAGTCACCCCATCTTGGATTCCCCTAGGTCTCTAGTTTTCAGAAATGCACAGGTTTGGTAGGTTTCCCTAGGTGGCGGCTGAGCTACAAGCCAAAATCTACAGGTAGGCACTTTACAAAAAACACCTCTGTTTTCATTGAAAAATTTGGCTGTGTCCATGTTGCGCTTTGGGGCATTTCCTGTTGCGGGCGCTAGGCCAACCCACACAAGTGAGGTATCATTTTTATCGGGAGACGTGAGGGAACGCTGGGTGGAAGGAAATTTGTGGCTCCTCTCAGATTCCAGAACTTTCTGCCACAGAAATGTGAGGAACATGTGTTTTTTTAGCCAAATTTTGAGGTTTGCAAAGGATTCTGGGTAACAGAACCTGGTCCGAGCCACACAAGTCACCCCATCTTGGATTCCCCTAGGTCTCTCGTTTTCAGAAATGCACAGGTTTGGAAGGTTTCCCTAGGTGGCGGCTGAGCTACAAGCCAAAATCTACAGGTAGGCACTTTGCAAAAAACACCTCTGTTTTCCTTCAAAAATTTGGATGTGTCCACGTTGCGCTTTGGGGCGTTTCCTGTCGCGGGCGCTAGGCCTACCCACACAAGTGAGGTATCATTTTTATCGGGAGACGTGGGGGAACGCTGGGTGGAAGGAAATTTGTGGCTCCTCTCAGATTCCAGAACGTTCTGCCACAGAAATGTGAGGAACATGTGTTTTTTTTAGCCAAATTCTGAGGTTTGCAAAGGATTCTGGGTAACAGAACCTGGTCCGAGCCACACAAGTCACCCCATCTTGGATTCCCCTAGGTCTCTAGTTTTCAGAAATGCACAGGTTTGGTAGGTTTCCCTAGGTGGCGGCTGAGCTACAGGCCAAAATCTACAGGTAGGCACTTTGCAAAAAACACCTCTGTTTTCCTTCAAAAATTTGGCTGTGTCCACGTTGCGCTTTGGGGCATTTCCTGTCGCGGGCGCTAGGCCTACCCACACAAGTGAGGTATCATTTTTATCGGGAGACATGGGGGAACGCTGGGTGGAAGCAAATTCGTGGCTCCTCTCAGATTCCAGAACTTTCTGCCACAGAAATGTGAGGAACAAGTGTTTTTTTAGCCAAATTTTGAGGTTTGCAAAGGATTCTGGGTAACAGAACCTCATCCGAGCCACACAAGTCACCCCATTTTGGATTCCCCTAGGTCTCTAGTTTTCAGAAATGCACAGGTTTGGTAGGTTTCCCTAGGTGGCGGCTGAGCTACAGTCCAAAATCTACAGGTAGGCACTTTACAAAAAACACCTCTGTTTTCATTGAAAAATTTGGCTGTGTCCACGTTGCGTTTTGGGGCATTTCCTGTTGCGGGCGCTAGGCCAACCCACACAAGTGAGGTATCATTTTTATCGGGAGACGTGAGGGAACGCTGGGTGGAAGGAAATTTGTGGCTCCTCTCAGATTCCAGAACTTTCTGCCACAGAAATGTGAGGAACATGTGTTTTTTTAGCCAAATTTTGAGGTTTGCAAAGGATTCTGGGTAACAGAACCTGGTCCGAGCCACACAAGTCACCCCATCTTGGATTCCCCTAGGTCTCTAGTTTTCAGAAATGCACAGGTTTGGTAGGTTTCCCTAGGTGGCGGCTGAGCTACAAGCCAAAATCTACAGGTAGGCACTTTGCAAAAAACACCTCTGTTTTCCTTCAAAAATTTGGATGTGTCCACGTTGCGCTTTGGGGCGTTTCCTGTCGCGGGCGCTAGGCCTACCCACACAAGTGAGGTATCAGTTTTATTGGGAGACGTGCGGGAACGCTGGGTGGAAGCAAATTCGTGGCTCCTCTCAGATTCCAGAACTTTCTGCCACAGAAATGTGAGGAACATGTGATTTTTTAACCAAATTTTGAGGTTTGCAATGGATTCTGGGTAACAGAACCTGGTCCGAGCCACACAAGTCACCCCATCTTGGATTCCCCTAGGTCTCTAGTTTTCAGAAATGCACAGGTTTGGTAAGTTTCCCTAGGTGGCGGCTGAGCTACAGTCCAAAATCTAAAGGTAGGCACTTTGCAAAAAACACATCTGTTTTCATTGAAAAATTTGGCTTTGTCCACGTTGCGCTTTGGGGCATTTCGTGTTGCGGGCGCTAGGCCTACCCACACAAGTGAGGTATCATTTTTATCGGGAGACGTGGGGGAACGCTGGGTGGAAGCAAATTCGTGGCTCCTCTCAGATTCCAGAACTTTCTGCCACAGAAATGTGAGGAACATGTGTTTTTTTAGCCAAATTTTGAGGTTTGCAATGGATTCTGGGTAACAGAACCTGGTCCGAGCCACACAAGTCACCCCATCTCGGATTCCCCTAGGTCTCTAGTTTTCTGAAATGCACAGGTTTGGTAGGTTTCCCTAGGTGGCGGCTGAGCTACAGTCCAAAATCTACAGGTAGGCACTTTGCAAAAAACACCTCTGTTTTCCTTCAAAAATTTGGCTGTGTCCACGTTGCGCTTTTGGGCATTACCTGTTGCGGGCGCTAGGCCAACCCACACAAGTGAGGTATCATTTTTATCGGGAGACGTGGGGGAACGCTGGGTGGAAGGAAATTTGTGGCTCCTCTCAGATTCCAGAACTTTCTGCCACAGAAATGTGAGGAACATGTTTTTTTTTAGCCAAATTTTGAAGTTTGCAAAGGATTCTGGGTAACAGAACCTGGTCCGAGCCACACAAGTCACCCCATCTTGGATTCCCCTAGGTCTCTAGTTTTCAGAAATGCACAGGTTTGGTAGGTTTCCCTAGGTGGCGGCTGAGCTACAGGCCAAAATCTACAGGTAGGCACTTTGCAAAAAACACCTCTGTTTTCCTTCAAAAATTTGGCTGTGTCCACGTTGCGCTTTGGGGCATTTCCTGTCGCGGGCGCTAGGCCTACCCACACAAGTGAGGTATCATTTTTATCGGGAGACATGGGGGAACGCTGGGTGGAAGCAAATTTGTGGCTCCTCTCAGATTCCAGAACTTTCTGCCACAGAAATGTGAGGAACAAGTGTTTTTTTAGCCAAATTTTGAGGTTTGCAAAGGATTCTGGGTAACAGAACCTCATCCGAGCCACACAAGTTACCCCATTTTGGATTCCCCTAGGTCTCTAGTTTTCAGAAATGCACAGGTTTGGTAGGTTTCCCTAGGTGGCGGCTGAGCTACAGTCCAAAATCTACAGGCAGGCACTTTACAAAAAACACCTCTGTTTTCATTGAAAAATTTGGCTGTGTCCACGTTGCGCTTTGGGGCATTTCCTGTTGCGGGCGCTAGGCCAACCCCCACAAGTGAGGTATCATTTTTATCGGGAGACGTGAGGGAACGCTGGGTGGAAGGAAATTTGTGGCTCCTCTCAGATTCCAGAACTTTCTGCCACAGAAATGTGAGGAACATGTGTTTTTTAAGCCAAATTTTGAGGTTTGCAAAGGATTCTGGGTAACAAAACCTGGTCCGAGCCACACAAGTCACCCCATCTTGGATTCCCCTAGGTCTCTAGTTTTCAGAAATGCACAGGTTTGGTAGGTTTCCCTATGTGGCGGCTGAGCTACAAGCCAAAATCTACAGGTAGGCACTTTGCAAAAAACAACTCTGTTTTCCTTCAAAAATTTGGATGTGTCCACGTTGCGCTTTGGGGCGTTTCCTGTCGCGGGCGCTAGGCCTACCCACACAAGTGAGGTATCAGTTTTATCGGGAGACGTGGGGGAACGCTGGGTGGAAGCAAATTCGTGGCTCCTCTCAGATTCCAGAACTTTCTGCCACAGAAATGTGAGGAACATGTGATTTTTTAACCAAATTTTGAGGTTTGCAATGGATTCTGGGTATCAGAACCTGGTCCGAGCCACACAAGTCACCCCATCTTGGATTCCCCTAGGTCTCTAGTTTTCAGAAATGCACAGGTTTGGTAGGTTTCCCTAGGTGGCGGCTGAGCTACAGTCCAAAATCTAAAGGTAGGCACTTTGCAAAAAACACCTCTGTTTTCATTGAAAAATTTGGCTGTGTCCACGTTGCGCTTTGGGGCATTTCCTGTTGCGGGCGCTAGGCCTACCCACACAAGTGAGGTATCATTTTTATCGGGAGACGTGGGGGAACGCTGGGTGGAAGCAAATTCGTGGCTCCTCTCAGATTCCAGAACTTTCTGCCACAGAAATGTGAGGAACATGTGTTTTTTTAGCCAAATTTTGAGGTTTGCAATGGATTCTGGGTAACAGAACCTGGTCCGAGCCACACAAGTCACCCCATCTCGGATTCCCCTAGGTCTCTAGTTTTCTGAAATGCACAGGTTTGGTAGGTTTCCCTAGGTGGCGGCTGAGCTACAGTCCAAAATCTACAGGTAGGCACTTTGCAAAAAACACCTCTGTTTTCCTTCAAAAATTTGGCTGTGTCCACATTGCGCTTTGGGGCATTACCTGTTGCGGGTGCTAGGCCAACCCACACAAGTGAGGTATCATTTTTATCGGGAGACGTGGGGGAACGCTGGGTGGAAGGAAATTTGTGGCTCCTCTCAGATTCCAGAACTTTCTGCCACAGAAATGTGAGGAACATGTTTTTTTTTAGCCAAATTTTGAAGTTTGCAAAGGATTCTGGGTAACAGAACCTGGTCCGAGCCACACAAGTCACCCCATCTTGCATTCCCCTAGGTCTCTAGTTTTCAGAAATGCACAGGTTTGGTAGGTTTCCCTAGGTGGTGGCTGAGCTACAAGCCAAAATCTACAGGTAGGCCCTTTGCAAAAAACACCTCTGTTTTCCTTCAAAAATTTGGATGTGTCCACGTTGCGCTTTGGGGCGTTTCCTGTCGCGGGCGCTAGGCCTACCCACACAAGTGAGGTATCAGTTTTATCGGGAGATGGGGGGGAACGCTGGGTGGAAGGAAATTTGTGGCTCCTCTCAGATTCCAGAACTTTCTGCCACAGAAATGTGAGGAACAAGTGTTTTTTTAGCCAAATTTTGAGGTTTGCAAAGGATTCTGGGTAACAGAACCTGGTCCGAGCCACACAAGTCACCCCATATTGGATTCCCCTAGGTCTCTAGTTTTCAGAAATGCACAGGTTTGGTAGGTTTCCCTAGCTGGCAGCTGAGCTACAAGCCAAAATCTACAGGTAGGCACTTTGCAAAAAACACCTCTGTTTTCCTTCAAAAATTTGGATATGTCCACGTTGCGCTTTGGGGCGTTTCCTGTCGCGGGCGCTAGGCCTACCCAAACAAGTGAGGTATCATTTTTATCGGGAGACGTGGGGGAACGCTGGGTGGAAGGAAATTTGTGGCTCCTCTCAGATTCCAGAACTTTCTGCCTCAGAAATGTGAGGAACATGTGTTTTTTTAGCCAAATTTTGAGGTTTGCAATGGATTCTGGGTAACAGAACCTGGTCCGAGCCACACAAGTCACCCCATATTGGATTCCCCTAGGTCTCTAGTTTTCAGAAATGCACAGGTTTGGTAGGTTTCCCTAGGTGGCGGCTGAGCTACAGGCCAAAATCTACAGGTAGGCACTTTACAAAAAACACCTCTGTTTTCATTGAAAAATTTGGCTGTGTCCACGTTGCGCTTTGGGGCATTTCCTGTTGCGGGCGCTAGGCCAACCCACACAAGTGAGGTATAATTTTTATCGGGAGACGTGAGGGAACGCTGGGTGGAAGGAAATTTGTGGCTCCTCTCAGATTCCAGAACTTTCTGCCACAGAAATGTGAGGAACATGTGTTTTTTTAGCCAAATTTTGAGGTTTGCAAAGGATTCTGGGTAACAGAACCTCGTCCGAGCCACACAAGTCACCCCATCTTGGATTCCCCTAGGTCTCTAGTTTTCAGAAATGCACAGGTTTGGTAGGTTTCCCTAGGTGGCGGCTGAGCTACAGTCCAAAATCTACAGGTAGGCACTTTACAAAAAACACCTCTGTTTTCATTGAAAAATTTGGCTGTGTCCACGTTGCGCTTTGGGGCATTTCCTGTTGCGGGCGCTAGGCCAACCCACACAAGTGAGGTATAATTTTTATCGGGAGACGTGAGGGAACGCTGGGTGGAAGGAAATTTGTGGCTCCTCTCAGATTCCAGAACTTTCTGCCACAGAAATGTGAGGAACATGTGTTTTTTTAGCCAAATTTTGAGGTTTGCAAAGGATTCTGGGTAACAGAACCTGGTCCGAGCCACACAAGTCACCCCATCTTGGATTCCCCTAGGTCTCTAGTTTTCAGAAATGCACAGGTTTGGTAGGTTTCCCTATGTGGCGGCTGAGCTACAAGCCAAAATCTACAGGTAGGCACTTTGCAAAAAACACCTCTGTTTTCCTTCAAAAATTTGGATGTGTCCACGTTGCGCTTTGGGGCGTTTCCTGTCGCGGGCGCTAGGCCTACCCACACAAGTGAGGTATCAGTTTTATCGGGAGACGTGGGGGAACGCTGGGTGGAAGCAAATTCGTGGCTCCTCTCAGATTCCAGAACTTTCTGCCACAGAAATGTGAGGAACATGTGATTTTTTAGCCAAATTTTGAGGTTTGCAATGGATTCTGGGTATCAGAACCTGGTCCGAGCCACACAAGTCACCCCATCTTGGATTCCCCTAGGTCTCTAGTTTTCAGAAATGCACAGGTTTGGTAGGTTTCCCTAGGTGGCGGCTGAGCTACAGTCCAAAATCTAAAGGTAGGCACTTTGCAAAAAACACCTCTGTTTTCATTGAAAAATTTGGCTGTGTCCACGTTGCGCTTTGGGGCATTTCCTGTTGCGGGCGCTAGGCCTACCCACACAAGTGAGGTATCATTTTTATCGGGAGACGTGGGGGAACGCTGGGTGGAAGCAAATTCGTGGCTCCTCTCAGATTCCAGAACTTTCTGCCACAGAAATGTGAGGAACATGTGTTTTTTTAGCCAAATTTTGAGGTTTGCAATGGATTCTGGGTAACAGAACCTGGTCCGAGCCACACAAGTCACCCCATCTCGGATTCCCCTAGGTCTCTAGTTTTCTGAAATGCACAGGTTTGGTAGGTTTCCCTAGGTGGCGGCTGAGCTACAGTCCAAAATCTACAGGTAGGCACTTTGCAAAAAACACCTCTGTTTTCCTTCAAAAATTTGGCTGTGTCCACGTTGCGCTTTGGGGCATTACCTGTTGCGGGCGCTAGGCCAACCCACACAAGTGAGGTATCATTTTTATCGGGAGACGTGGGGGAACGCTGGGTGGAAGGAAATTTGTGGCTCCTCTCAGATTCCAGAACTTTCTGCCACAGAAATGTGAGGAACATGTTTTTTTTTAGCCAAATTTTGAAGTTTGCAAAGGATTCTGGGTAACAGAACCTCGTCCGAGCCACACAAGTCACCCCATCTTGGATTCCCCTAGGTCTCTAGTTTTCAGAAATGCACAGGTTTGGTAGGTTTCCCTAGGTGGCGGCTGAGCTACAGGCCAAAATCTACAGGTAGGCACTTTGCAAAAAACACCTCTGTTTTCCTTCAAAAATTTGGCTATGTCTATGTTGCGCTTTGGGGCATTTCCTGTCGCGGGCGCTAGGCCTACCCACACAAGTGAGGTATCATTTTTATCGGGAGACATGGGGGAACGCTGGGTGGAAGCAAATTCGTGGCTCCTCTCAGATTCCAGAACTTTCTGCCACAGAAATGTGAGGAACAAGTGTTTTTTTAGCCAAATTTTGAGGTTTGCAAAGGATTCTGGGTAACAGAACCTCATCCGAGCCACACAAGTTACCCCATTTTGGATTCCCCTAGGTCTCTAGTTTTCAGAAATGCACAGGTTTGGTAGGTTTCCCTAGGTGGCGGCTGAGCTACAGTCCAAAATCTACAGGTAGGCACTTTACAAAAAACACCACTGTTTTCATTGAAAAATTTGGCTGTGTCCACGTTGCGCTTTGGGGCATTTCCTGTTGCGGGCGCTAGGCCAACCCCCACAAGTGAGGTATCATTTTTATCGGGAGACGTGAGGGAACGCTGGGTGGAAGGAAATTTGTGGCTCCTCTCAGATTCCAGAACTTTCTGCCACAGAAATGTGAGGAACATGTGTTTTTTAAGCCAAATTTTGAGGTTTGCAAAGGATTCTGGGTAACAAAACCTGGTCCGAGCCACACAAGTCACCCCATCTTGGATTCCCCTAGGTCTCTAGTTTTCAGAAATGCACAGGTTTGGTAGGTTTCCCTATGTGGCGGCTGAGCTACAAGCCAAAATCTACAGGTAGGCACTTTGCAAAAAACAACTCTGTTTTCCTTCAAAAATTTGGATGTGTCCACGTTGCGCTTTGGGGCGTTTCCTGTCGCGGGCGCTAGGCCTACCCACACAAGTGAGGTATCAGTTTTATCGGGAGACGTGGGGGAACGCTGGGTGGAAGCAAATTCGTGGCTCCTCTCAGATTCCAGAACTTTCTGCCACAGAAATGTGAGGAACATGTGATTTTTTAGCCAAATTTTGAGGTTTGCAATGGATTCTGGGTATCAGAACCTGGTCCGAGCCACACAAGTCACCCCATCTTGGATTCCCCTAGGTCTCTAGTTTTCAGAAATGCACAGGTTTGGTAGGTTTCCCTAGGTGGCGGCTGAGCTACAGTCCAAAATCTAAAGGTAGGCACTTTGCAAAAAACACCTCTGTTTTCATTGAAAAATTTGGCTGTGTCCACGTTGCGCTTTGGGGCATTTCCTGTTGCGGGCGCTAGGCCTACCCACACAAGTGAGGTATCATTTTTATCGGGAGACGTGGGGGAACGCTGGGTGGAAGCAAATTCGTGGCTCCTCTCAGATTCCAGAACTTTCTGCCACAGAAATGTGAGGAACATGTGTTTTTTTAGCCAAATTTTGAGGTTTGCAATGGATTCTGGGTAACAGAACCTGGTCCGAGCCACACAAGTCACCCCATCTCGGATTCCCCTAGGTCTCTAGTTTTCTGAAATGCACAGGTTTGGTAGGTTTCCCTAGGTGGCGGCTGAGCTACAGTCCAAAATCTACAGGTAGGCACTTTGCAAAAAACACCTCTGTTTTCCTTCAAAAATTTGGCTGTGTCCACGTTGCGCTTTGGGGCATTACCTGTTGCGGGCGCTAGGCCAACCCACACAAGTGAGGTATCATTTTTATCGGGAGACGTGGGGGAACGCTGGGTGGAAGGAAATTTGTGGCTCCTCTCAGATTCCAGAACTTTCTGCCACAGAAATGTGAGGAACATGTTTTTTTTTAGCCAAATTTTGAAGTTTGCAAAGGATTCTGGGTAACAGAACCTGGTCCGAGCCACACAAGTCACCCCATCTTGCATTCCCCTAGGTCTCTAGTTTTCAGAAATGCACAGGTTTGGTAGGTTTCCCTAGGTGGTGGCTGAGCTACAAGCCAAAATCTACAGGTAGGCCCTTTGCAAAAAACACCTCTGTTTTCCTTCAAAAATTTGGATGTGTCCACGTTGCGCTTTGGGGCGTTTCCTGTCGCGGGCGCTAGGCCTACCCACACAAGTGAGGTATCAGTTTTATCGGGAGATGGGGGGGAACGCTGGGTGGAAGGAAATTTGTGGCTCCTCTCAGATTCCAGAACTTTCTGCCACAGAAATGTGAGGAACAAGTGTTTTTTTAGCCAAATTTTGAGGTTTGCAAAGGATTCTGGGTAACAGAACCTGGTCCGAGCCACACAAGTCACCCCATATTGGATTCCCCTAGGTCTCTAGTTTTCAGAAATGCACAGGTTTGGTAGGTTTCCCTAGCTGGCAGCTGAGCTACAAGCCAAAATCTACAGGTAGGCACTTTGCAAAAAACACCTCTGTTTTCCTTCAAAAATTTGGATATGTCCACGTTGCGCTTTGGGGCGTTTCCTGTCGCGGGCGCTAGGCCTACCCAAACAAGTGAGGTATCATTTTTATCGGGAGACGTGGGGGAACGCTGGGTGGAAGGAAATTTGTGGCTCCTCTCAGATTCCAGAACTTTCTGCCACAGAAATGTGAGGAACATGTGTTTTTTTAGCCAAATTTTGAGGTTTGCAATGGATTCTGGGTAACAGAACCTGGTCCGAGCCACACAAGTCACCCCATATTGGATTCCCCTAGGTCTCTAGTTTTCAGAAATGCACAGGTTTGGTAGGTTTCCCTAGGTGGCGGCTGAGCTACAGGCCAAAATCTACAGGTAGGCACTTTACAAAAAACACCTCTGTTTTCATTGAAAAATTTGGCTGTGTCCACGTTGCGCTTTGGGGCATTTCCTGTTGCGGGCGCTAGGCCAACCCACACAAGTGAGGTATAATTTTTATCGGGAGACGTGAGGGAACGCTGGGTGGAAGGAAATTTGTGGCTCCTCTCAGATTCCAGAACTTTCTGCCACAGAAATGTGAGGAACATGTGTTTTTTTAGCCAAATTTTGAGGTTTGCAAAGGATTCTGGGTAACAGAACCTCGTCCGAGCCACACAAGTCACCCCATCTTGGATTCCCCTAGGTCTCTAGTTTTCAGAAATGCACAGGTTTGGTAGGTTTCCCTAGGTGGCGGCTGAGCTACAGTCCAAAATCTACAGGTAGGCACTTTACAAAAAACACCTCTGTTTTCATTGAAAAATTTGGCTGTGTCCACGTTGCGCTTTGGGGCATTTCCTGTTGCGGGCGCTAGGCCAACCCACACAAGTGAGGTATAATTTTTATCGGGAGACGTGAGGGAACGCTGGGTGGAAGGAAATTTGTGGCTCCTCTCAGATTCCAGAACTTTCTGCCACAGAAATGTGAGGAACATGTGTTTTTTTAGCCAAATTTTGAGGTTTGCAAAGGATTCTGGGTAACAGAACCTGGTCCGAGCCACACAAGTCACCCCATCTTGGATTCCCCTAGGTCTCTAGTTTTCAGAAATGCACAGGTTTGGTAGGTTTCCCTATGTGGCGGCTGAGCTACAAGCCAAAATCTACAGGTAGGCACTTTGCAAAAAACACCTCTGTTTTCCTTCAAAAATTTGGATGTGTCCACGTTGCGCTTTGGGGCGTTTCCTGTCGCGGGCGCTAGGCCTACCCACACAAGTGAGGTATCAGTTTTATCGGGAGACGTGGGGGAACGCTGGGTGGAAGCAAATTCGTGGCTCCTCTCAGATTCCAGAACTTTCTGCCACAGAAATGTGAGGAACATGTGATTTTTTAGCCAAATTTTGAGGTTTGCAATGGATTCTGGGTATCAGAACCTGGTCCGAGCCACACAAGTCACCCCATCTTGGATTCCCCTAGGTCTCTAGTTTTCAGAAATGCACAGGTTTGGTAGGTTTCCCTAGGTGGCGGCTGAGCTACAGTCCAAAATCTAAAGGTAGGCACTTTGCAAAAAACACCTCTGTTTTCATTGAAAAATTTGGCTGTGTCCACGTTGCGCTTTGGGGCATTTCCTGTTGCGGGCGCTAGGCCTACCCACACAAGTGAGGTATCATTTTTATCGGGAGACGTGGGGGAACGCTGGGTGGAAGCAAATTCGTGGCTCCTCTCAGATTCCAGAACTTTCTGCCACAGAAATGTGAGGAACATGTGTTTTTTTAGCCAAATTTTGAGGTTTGCAATGGATTCTGGGTAACAGAACCTGGTCCGAGCCACACAAGTCACCCCATCTCGGATTCCCCTAGGTCTCTAGTTTTCTGAAATGCACAGGTTTGGTAGGTTTCCCTAGGTGGCGGCTGAGCTACAGTCCAAAATCTACAGGTAGGCACTTTGCAAAAAACACCTCTGTTTTCCTTCAAAAATTTGGCTGTGTCCACGTTGCGCTTTGGGGCATTACCTGTTGCGGGCGCTAGGCCAACCCACACAAGTGAGGTATCATTTTTATCGGGAGACGTGGGGGAACGCTGGGTGGAAGGAAATTTGTGGCTCCTCTCAGATTCCAGAACTTTCTGCCACAGAAATGTGAGGAACATGTTTTTTTTTAGCCAAATTTTGAAGTTTGCAAAGGATTCTGGGTAACAGAACCTCGTCCGAGCCACACAAGTCACCCCATCTTGGATTCCCCTAGGTCTCTAGTTTTCAGAAATGCACAGGTTTGGTAGGTTTCCCTAGGTGGCGGCTGAGCTACAGGCCAAAATCTACAGGTAGGCACTTTGCAAAAAACACCTCTGTTTTCCTTCAAAAATTTGGCTATGTCTATGTTGCGCTTTGGGGCATTTCCTGTCGCGGGCGCTAGGCCTACCCACACAAGTGAGGTATCAGTTTTATCGGGAGATGGGGGGGAACGCTGGGTGGAAGGAAATTTGTGGCTCCTCTCAGATTCCAGAACTTTCTGCCACAGAAATGTGAGGAACAAGTGTTTTTTTAGCCAAATTTTGAGGTTTGCAAAGGATTCTGGGTAACAGAACCTGGTCCGAGCCACACAAGTCACCCCATATTGGATTCCCCTAGGTCTCTAGTTTTCAGAAATGCACAGGTTTGGTAGGTTTCCCTAGCTGGCAGCTGAGCTACAAGCCAAAATCTACAGGTAGGCACTTTGCAAAAAACACCTCTGTTTTCCTTCAAAAATTTGGATATGTCCACGTTGCGCTTTGGGGCGTTTCCTGTCGCGGGCGCTAGGCCTACCCACACAAGTGAGGTATCATTTTTATCGGGAGACGTGGGGGAACGCTGGGTGGAAGGAAATTTGTGGCTCCTCTCAGATTCCAGAACTTTCTGCCACAGAAATGTGAGGAACATGTGTTTTTTTAGCCAAATTTTGAGGTTTGCAAAGGGTTCTGGGTAACAGAACCTGGTCCGAGCCACACAAGTCACCCCATCTTGGATTCCCCTAGGTCTCTAGTTTTCAGAAATGCACAGGTTTGGTAGGTTTCCCTAGGTGGCGGCTGAGCTACAGGCCAAAATCTACAGGTAGGCACTTTGCAAAAAACACCTCTACTTTCCTTCAAAAATTTGTCTGTGTCCACGTTGCGTTTTGGGGCATTTCCTGTCGCGGGCGCTAGGCCTACCCACACAAGTGAGGTATCATTTTTATTGGGAGACGTGGGGGAACGCTGGGTGGAAGCAAATTCGTGGCTCCTCTCAGATTCCAGAACTTTCTGCCACAGAAATGTGAGGAACATGTGTTTTTTTAGCCAAATTTTGAGGTTTGCAATGGATTCTGGGTAACAGAACCTGGTCCGAGCCACACAAGTCACCCCATCTTGGATTCCCCTAGGTCTCTAGTTTTCAGAAATGCACAGGTTTGGTATGTTTCCCTAGGTGGCGGCTGAGCTACAGTCAAAAATCTACAGGTAGGCACTTTGCAAAAACACCTCTGTTTTCATTGAAAAATTTGGCTGTGTCCACGTTGCGCTTTGGGGCATTTCCTGTTGCGGGCGCTTGGCCTACCCACACAAGTGAGGTATCATTTTTATCGGGAGACATGGGGGAACGCTGGGTGGAAGCAAATTCGTGGCTCCTCTCAGATTCCAGAACTTTCTGCCACAGAAATGTGAGGAACAAGTGTTTTTTTAGCCAAATTTTGAGGTTTGCAAAGCATTCTGGGTAACAGAACCTCGTCCGAGCCACACAAGTCACCCCATCTTGGATTCCCCTAGGTCTCTAGTTTTCAGAAATGCACAGGTTTGGTAGGTTTCCCTAGGTGGCGGCTGAGCTACAGTCCAAAATCTACAAGTAGGCACTTTACAAAAAACACCTCTGTTTTCATTGAAAAATTTGGCTGTGTCCACGTTGCGCTTTGGGGCATTTCCTGTTGCGGGCGCTAGGCCAACCCACACAAGTGAGGTATAATTTTTATCGGGAGACGTGAGGGAACGCTGGGTGGAAGGAAATTTGTGGCTCCTCTCAGATTCCAGAACTTTCTGCCACAGAAATGTGAGGAACATGTGTTTTTTTAGCCAAATTTTGAGGTTTGCAAAGGATTCTGGGTAACAGAACCTGGTCCGAGCCACACAAGTCACCCCATCTTGGATTCCCCTAGGTCTCTAGTTTTCAGAAATGCACAGGTTTGGTAGGTTTCCCTATGTGGCGGCTGAGCTACAAGCCAAAATCTACAGGTAGGCACTTTGCAAAAAACACCTCTGTTTTCCTTCAAAAATTTGGATGTGTCCACGTTGCGCTTTGGGGCGTTTCCTGTCGCGGGCGCTAGGCCTACCCACACAAGTGAGGTATCAGTTTTATCGGGAGACGTGGGGGAACGCTGGGTGGAAGCAAATTCGTGGCTCCTCTCAGATTCCAGAACTTTCTGCCACAGAAATGTGAGGAACATGTGATTTTTTAGCCAAATTTTGAGGTTTGCAATGGATTCTGGGTATCAGAACCTGGTCCGAGCCACACAAATCACCCCATCTTGGATTCCCCTAGGTCTCTAGTTTCAGAAATGCACAGGTTTGGTAGGTTTCCCTAGGTGGCGGCTGAGCTACAGTCCAAAATCTAAAGGTAGGCACTTTGCAAAAAACACCTCTGTTTTCATTGAAAAATTTGGCTGTGTCCACGTTGCGCTTTGGGGCATTTCCTGTTGCGGGCGCTAGGCCTACCCACACAAGTGAGGTATCATTTTTATCGGGAGACGTGGGGGAACGCTGGGTGGAAGTAAATTCGTGGCTCCTCTCAGATTCCAGAACTTTCTGCCACAGAAATGTGAGGAACATGTGTTTTTTTAGCCAAATTTTGAGGTTTGCAATGGATTCTGGGTAACAGAACCTGGTCCGAGCCACACAAGTCACCCCATCTCGGATTCCCCTAGGTCTCTAGTTTTCTGAAATGCACAGGTTTGGTAGGTTTCCCTAGGTGGCGGCTGAGCTACAGTCCAAAATCTACAGGTAGGCACTTTGCAAAAAACACCTCTATTTTCCTTCAAAAATTTGGCTGTGTCCACGTTGCGCTTTGGGGCATTACCTGTTGCGGGCGCTAGGCCAACCCACACAAGTGAGGTATCATTTTTATCGGGAGACGTGGGGGAACGCTGGGTGGAAGGAAATTTGTGGCTCCTCTCAGATTCCAGAACTTTCTGCCACAGAAATGTGAGGAACATGTTTTTTTTTAGCCAAATTTTGAAGTTTGCAAAGGATTCTGGGTAACAGAACCTGGTCCGAGCCACACAAGTCACCCCATCTTGGATTCCCCTAGGTCTCTAGTTTTCAGAAATGCACAGGTTTGGTAGGTTTCCCTAGGTGGTGGCTGAGCTACAAACCAAAATCTACAGGTAGGCCCTTTGCAAAAAACACCTCTGTTTTCCTTCAAAAATTTGGATGTGTCCACGTTGCGCTTTGGGGCGTTTCCTGTCGCGGGCGCTAGGCCTACCCACACAAGTGAGGTATCAGTTTTATCGGGAGATGGGGGGGAACGCTGGGTGGAAGGAAATTTGTGGCTCCTCTCAGATTCCAGAACTTTCTGCCACAGAAATGTGAGGAACAAGTGTTTTTTTAGCCAAATTTTGAGGTTTGCAAAGGATTCTGGGTAACAGAACCTGGTCCGAGCCACACAAGTCACCCCATATTGGATTCCCCTAGGTCTCTAGTTTTCAGAAATGCACAGGTTTGGTAGGTTTCCCTAGCTGGCAGCTGAGCTACAGGCCAAAATCTACAGGTAGGCACTTTGCAAAAAACACCTCTGTTTTCCTTCAAAAATTTGGATATGTCCACGTTGCGCTTTGGGGCGTTTCCTGTCACGGGCGCTAGGCCTACCCACACAAGTGAGGTATCATTTTTATCGGGAGACGTGGGGGAACGCTGGGTGGAAGGAAATTTGTGGCTCCTCTCAGATTCCAGAACTTTCTGCCACAGAAATGTGAGGAACATGTGTTTTTTTAGCCAAATTTTGAGGTTTGCAAAGGGTTCTGGGTAACAGAACCTGGTCCGAGCCACACAAGTCACCCCATCTTGGATTCCCCTAGGTCTCTAGTTTTCAGAAATGCACAGGTTTGGTAGGTTTCCCTAGGTGGCGGCTGAGCTACAGGCCAAAATCTACAGGTAGGCACTTTGCAAAAAACACCTCTACTTTCCTTCAAAAATTTGGCTGTGTCCACGTTGCGTTTTGGGGCATTTCCTGTCGCGGGCGCTAGGCCTACCCACACAAGTGAGGTATCATTTTTATTGGAAGACGTGGGGGAACGCTGGGTGGAAGCAAATTCGTGGCTCCTCTCAGATTCCAGAACTTTCTGACACAGAAATGTGAGGAACATGTGTTTTTTTAGCCAAATTTTGAGGTTTGCAATGGATTCTGGGTAACAGAACCTGGTCCGAGCCACACAAGTCACCCCATCTTGGATTCCCCTAGGTCTCTAGTTTTCAGAAATGCACAGGTTTGGTAGGTTTCCCTAGGTGGCTTCTGAGCTACAGTCCAAAATCTACAGGTAGGCACTTTGCAAAAAGACCTCTGTTTTCATTGAAAAATTTGGCTGTGTCCACGTTGCGCTTTGGGGCATTTCCTGTTGCGGGCGCTAGGCCAACCCACACAAGTGAGGTATCATTTTTATCGGGAGACGTGGGGGAACGCTGGGTGGAAGGAAATTTGTGGCTCCTCTCAGATTCCAGAACTTTCTGCCACAGAAATGTGAGGAACATGTGTTTATTTAGCCAAATTTTGAGGTTTGCAAAGGATTCTGGGTAACAGAACCTGGTCCGAGCCACACAAGTCACCCCATCTTGGATTCCCCTAGGTCTCTAGTTTTCAGAAATGCACAGGTTTGGTAGGTTTCCCTAGGTGGCGGCTGAGCTACAAGCCAAAATCTACAGGTAGGCACTTTGCAAAAAACACCTCTGTTTTCCTTCAAAAATTTGGATGTGTCCACATTGCGCTTTGGGGCGTTTCCTGTCGCGGGCGCTAGGCCTACCCACACAAGTGAGGTATCAGTTTTATCGGGAGACGTGGGGGAACGCTGGGTGGAAGCAAATTCGTGGCTCCTCTCAGATTCCAGAACTTTCTGCCACAGAAATGTGAGGAACATGTGTTTTTTTAGCCAAATTTTGAGGTTTGCAAAGGATTCTGGGTAACAGAACCTGGTCCGAGCCACACAAGTCACCCCATCTTGGATTCCCCTAGGTCTCTAGTTTTCAGAAATGCACAGGTTTGGTAGGTTTCCCTAGGTGGCGGCTGAGCTACAAGCCAAAATCTACAGGTAGGCACTTTGCAAAAAACACCTCTTTTTTCCTTCAAAAATTTTGATGTGTCCACGTTGCGCTTTGGGGCGTTTCCTGTCGCGGGCGCTAGGCCTACCCACACAAGTGAGGTATCAGTTTTATCAGGAGATGTGGGGGAACGCTGGGTGGAAGGAAATTTGTGGCTCCTCTCAGATTCCAGAACTTTCTGCCACAGAAATGTGAGGAACAAGTGTTTTTTTAGCCAAATTTTGAGGTTTGCAAAGGATTCTGGGTAACAGAACCTGGTCCGAGCCACACAAGTCACCCCATCTTGGATTCCCCTAGGTCTCTAGTTTTCAGAAATGCACAGGTTTGGTAGGTTTCCCTAGGTGGCGGCTGAGCTACAGGCCAAAATCTACAGGTAGGCACTTTGCAAAAAACACCTCTGTTTTCCTTCAAAAATTTGGCTGTGTCCACGTTGCGCTTTGGGGCATTTCCTGTCGCGGGCGCTAGGCCTACCCACACAGGTGAGGTATCATTTTTATCGGGAGACATGGGGGAACGCTGGGTGGAAGCAAATTCGTGGCTCCTCTCAGATTCCAGAACTTTCTGCCACAGAAATGTGAGGAACAAGTATTTTTTTTAGCCAAATTTTGAGGTTTGCAAAGGATTCTGGGTTACAGAACCTCGTCCGAGCCACACAAGTCACCCCATCTTGGATTCCCCTAGGTCTCTAGTTTTCAGAAATGCACAGGTTTGGTAGGTTTCCCTAGGTGGCGGCTGAGCTACAGTCCAAAATCTACAGGTAGGCACTTTACAAAAAACACCTCTGTTTTCCTTCAAAAATTTGGCTGTGTCCACGTTGCGCTTTGGGGCATTTCCTGTCGCGGGCGCTAGGCCTACCCACACAAGTGAGGTATCATTTTTATCGGGAGACATGGGGGAACGCTGGGTGGAAGCAAATTTGTGGCTCCTCTCAGATTCCAGAACTTTCTGCCACAGAAATGTGAGGAACATGTTTTTTTTTAGCCAAATTTTGAAGTTTGCAAAGGATTCTGGGTAACAGAACCTGGTCCGAGCCACACAAGTCACCCCATCTTGGATTCCCCTAGGTCTCTAGTTTTCAGAAATGCACAGGTTTGGTAGGTTTCCCTAGGTGGTGGCTGAGCTACAAGCCAAAATCTACAGGTAGGCCCTTTGCAAAAAACACCTCTGTTTTCCTTCAAAAATTTGGATGTGTCCACGTTGCGCTTTGGGGCGTTTCCTGTCGCGGGCGCTAGGCCTACCCACACAAGTGAGGTATCAGTTTTATCGGGAGATGGGGGGGAACGCTGGGTGGAAGGAAATTTGTGGCTCCTCTCAGATTCCAGAACTTTCTGCCACAGAAATGTGAGGAACAAGTGTTTTTTTAGCCAAATTTTGAGGTTTGCAAAGGATTCTGGGTAACAGAACCTGGTCCGAGCCACACAAGTCACCCCATATTGGATTCCCCTAGGTCTCTAGTTTTCAGAAATGCACAGGTTTGGTAGGTTTCCCTAGCTGGCAGCTGAGCTACAGACCAAAATCTACAGGTAGGCACTTTGCAAAAAACACCTCTGTTTTCCTTCAAAAATTTGGATATGTCCACGTTGCGCTTTGGGGCGTTTCCTGTCACGGGCGCTAGGCCTACCCACACAAGTGAGGTATCATTTTTATCGGGAGACGTGGGGGAACGCTGGGTGGAAGGAAATTTGTGGCTCCTCTCAGATTCCAGAACTTTCTGCCACAGAAATGTGAGGAACATGTGTTTTTTTAGCCAAATTTTGAGGTTTGCAAAGGGTTCTGGGTAACAGAACCTGGTCCGAGCCACACAAGTCACCCCATCTTGGATTCCCCTAGGTCTCTAGTTTTCAGAAATGCACAGGTTTGGTAGGTTTCCCTAGGTGGCGGCTGAGCTACAGGCCAAAATCTACAGGTAGGCACTTTGCAAAAAACACCTCTACTTTCCTTCAAAAATTTGGCTGTGTCCACGTTGCGTTTTGGGGCATTTCCTGTTGCGGGCGCTAGGCCTACCCACACAAGTGAGGTATCATTTTTATTGGGAGACGTGGGGGAACGCTGGGTGGAAGCAAATTCGTGGCTCCTCTCAGATTCCAGAACTTTCTGACACAGAAATGTGAGGAACATGTGTTTTATTAGCCAAATTTTGAGGTTTGCAATGGATTCTGGGTAACAGAACCTGGTCCGAGCCACACAAGTCACCCCATCTTGGATTCCCCTAGGTCTCTAGTTTTCAGAAATGCACAGGTTTGGTAGGTTTCCCTAGGTGGCTTCTGAGCTACAGTCCAAAATCTACAGGTAGGCACTTTGCAAAAAACACCTCTGTTTTCCTTCAAAAATTTTGATGTGTCCACGTTGCGCTTTGTGGCGTTTCCTGTCACGGGCGCTAGGCCTACCCACACAAGTGAGGTATCATTTTTATCGGGAGACGTGGGGGAACGCTGGGTGGAAGGAAATTTGTGGCTCCTCTCAGATTCCAGAACTTTCTGCCACAGAAATGTGAGGAACATGTGTTTATTTAGCCAAATTTTGAGGTTTGCAAAGGATTCTGGGTAACAGAACCTGGTCCGAGCCACACAAGTCACCCCATCTTGGATTCCCCTAGGTCTCTAGTTTTCAGAAATGCACAGGTTTGGTAGGTTTCCCTAGGTGGCGGCTGAGCTACAAGCCAAAATCTACAGGTAGGCACTTTGCAAAAAACACCTCTGTTTTCCTTCAAAAATTTGGATGTGTCCACATTGCGCTTTGGGGCGTTTCCTGTCGCGGGCGCTAGGCCTACCCACACAAGTGAGGTATCAGTTTTATCGGGAGACGTGGGGGAACGCTGGGTGGAAGGAAGTTTGTGGCTCCTCTCAGATTCCAGAACTTTCTGCCACAGAAATGTGAGGAACATGTGTTTTTTTAGCCAAATTTTGAGGTTTGCAAAGGATTCTGGGTAACAGAACCTGGTCCGAGCCACACAAGTCACCCCATCTTGGATTCCCCTAGGTCTCTAGTTTTCAGAAATGCACAGGTTTGGTAGGTTTCCCTAGGTGGCGGCTGAGCTACAAGCCAAAATCTACAGGTAGGCACTTTGCAAAAAACACCTCTGTTTTCCTTCAAAAATTTGGATGTGTCCACGTTGCGCTTTGGGGCGTTTCCTGTCGCGGGCGCTAGGCCTACCCACACAAGTGAGGTATCATTTTTATCGGGAGACGTGGGGGAACGCTGGGTGGAAGGAAATTTGTGGCTCCTCTCAGATTCCAGAACGTTCTGCCACAGAAATGTGAGGAACATGTGTTTTTTTTAGCCAAATTCTGAGGTTTGCAAAGGATTCTGGGTAACAGAACCTGGTCCGAGCCACACAAGTCACCCCATCTTGGATTCCCCTAGGTCTCTAGTTTTCAGAAATGCACAGGTTTGGTAGGTTTCCCTAGGTGGCGGCTGAGCTACAGGCCAAAATCTACAGGTAGGCACTTTGCAAAAAACACCTCTGTTTTCCTTCAAAAATTTGGCTATGTCCACGTTGCGCTTTGGGGCATTTCCTGTCGCGGGCGCTAGGCCTACCCACACAAGTGAGGTATCATTTTTATCGGGAGACATGGGGGAACGCTGGGTGGAAGCAAATTCGTGGCTCCTCTCAGATTCCAGAACTTTCTGCCACAGAAATGTGAGGAACAAGTATTTTTTTAGCCAAATTTTGAGGTTTGCAAAGGATTCTGGGTAACAGAACCTCGTCCGAGCCACACAAGTCACCCCATCTTGGATTCCCCTAGGTCTCTAGTTTTCAGAAATGCACAGGTTTGGTAGGTTTCCCTAGGTGGCGGCTGAGCTACAGTCCAAAATCTACAGGTAGGCACTTTACAAAAAACACCTCTGTTTTCATTGAAAAATTTGGCTGTGTCCACGTTGCGCTTTGGGGCATTTCCTGTTGCGGGCGCTAGGCCAACCCACACAAGTGAGGTATCATTTTTATCGGGAGACGTGAGGGAACGCTGGGTGGAAGGAAATTCGTGGCTCCTCTCAGATTCCAGAACTTTCTGCCACAGAAATGTGAGGAACATGTGTTTTTTTAGCCAAATTTTGAGGTTTGCAAAGGATTCTGGGTAACAGAACCTGGTCCGAGCCACACAAGTCACCCCATCTTGGATTCCCCTAGGTCTCTAGTTTTCAGAAATGCACAGGTTTGGTAGGTTTCCCTAGGTGGCGGCTGAGCTACAAGCCAAAATCTACAGGTAGGCACTTTGCAAAAAACACCTCTGTTTTCCTTCAAAAATTTGGATGTGTCCACGTTGCGCTTTGGGGCATTTCCTGTCGCGGGCGCTAGGCCTACCCACACAAGTGAGGTATCAGTTTTATCGGGAGACGTGGGGGAACGCTGGGTGGAAGCAAATTCGTGGCTCCTCTCAGATTCCAGAACTTTCTGCCACAGAAATGTGAGGAACATGTGATTTTTTAGCCAAATTTTGAGGTTTGCAACGGATTCTGGGTAACAGAACCTGGTCCGAGCCACACAAGTCACCCCATCTTGGATTCCCCTAGGTCTCTAGTTTTCAGAAATGCACAGGTTTGGTAGGTTTCCCTAGGTGGCGGCTGAGCTACAAGCCAAAATCTACAGGTAGGCACTTTGCAAAAAACACCTCTGTTTTCCTTCAAAAATTTGGATGTGTCCACGTTGCGCTTTGGGGCGTCTCCTGTCGCGGGCGCTAGGCCTACCCACACAAGTGAGGTATCAGTTTTATCGGGAGACGTGGGGGAACGCTGGGTGGAAGCAAATTCGTGGCTCCTCTCAGATTCCAGAACTTTCTGCCACAGAAATGTGAGGAACATGTGATTTTTTAGCCAAATTTTGAGGTTTGCAATGGATTCTGGGTAACAGAACCTGGTCCGAGCCACACAAGTCACCCCATCTTGGATTCCCCTAGGTCTCTAGTTTTCAGAAATGCACAGGTTTGGTAGGTTTCCCTAGGTGGCGGCTGAGCTACAGTCCAAAACCTAAAGGTAGGCACTTTGCAAAAAACACCTCTGTTTTCATTGAAAAATTTGGCTGTGTCCACGTTGCGCTTTGGGGCGTTTCCTGTCGCGGGCGCTAGGCCTACCCACACAAGTGAGGTATCAGTTTTATCGGGAGACGTGGGGGAACGCTGGGTGGAAGCAAATTCGTGGCTCCTCTCAGATTCCAGAACTTTCTGCCACAGAAATGTGAGGAACATGTGATTTTTGAGCAAAATTTTGAGGTTTGCAATGGATTCTGGGTAACAGAACCTGGTCTGAGCCACACAAGTCACCCCATCTTGGATTCCCCTAGGTCTCTAGTTTTCAGAAATGCACAGGTTTGGTAGGTTTCCCTAGGTGGCGGCTGAGCTACAGTCCAAAACCTAAAGGTAGGCACTTTGCAAAAAACACCTCTGTTTTCATTGAAAAATTTGGCTGTGTCCACGTTGCGCTTTGGGGCATTTCCTGTTGCGGGCGCTAGGCCTACCCACACAAGTGAGGTATCATTTTTATCGGGAGACGTGGGGGAACGCTGGGTGGAAGCAAATTCGTGGCTCCTCTCAGATTCCTGAACTTTCTGCCACAGAAATGTGAGGAACATGTTTTTTTTAGCCAAATTTTGAGGTTTGCAATGGATTCTGGGTAACAGAACCTGGTCCGAGCCACACAAGTCACCCCATCTTGGATTCCCCTAGGTCTCTAGTTTTCAGAAATGCACAGGTTTGGTAGGTTTCCCTAGGTGGCGGCTGAGCTACAGGCCAAAATCTACAGGTAGGCACTTTGCAAAAAACACCTCTGTTTTCCTTCAAAAATGTGGCTGTGTCCACGTTGCGCTTTGGGGCATTTCCTGTTGCGGGCGCTAGGCCTACCCACACAAGTGAGGTATCATTTTTATCAGGAGACGTGGGGGAACGCTGGGTGGAAGCAAATTCGTGGCTCCTCTCAGATTCCAGAACTTTCTGCCACAGAAATGTGAGGAACATGTGTTTTTTTAGCCAAATTTTGAGGTTTGCAATGGATTCTGGGTAACAGAACCTGGTCCGAGCCACACAAGTCACCCCATCTTGGATTCCCCTAGGTCTCTAGTTTTCAGAAATGCACAGGTTTGGTAGGTTTCCCTAGGTGGCGGCTGCGCTACAGTCCAAAATCTACAGGTAGGCACTTTGCAAAAAACACCTCTGTTTTCCTTCAAAAATTTGGCTGTGTCCACGTTGCGCTTTGGGGCATTTCCTGTTGCGGGCGCTAGGCCAACCCACACAAGTGAGGTATCATTTTTATCGGGAGACGTGGGGGAACGCTGGGTGGAAGGAAGTTTGTGGCTCCTCTCAGATTCCAGAACTTTCTGCCACAGAAATGTGAGGAACATGTGTTTTTTTAGCCAAATTTTGAGGTTTGCAAAGGATTCTGGGTAACAGAACCTGGTCCGAGCCACACAAGTCACCCCATCTTGGATTCCCCTAGGTCTCTAGTTTTCAGAAATGCACAGGTTTGGTAGGTTTCCCTAGGTGGCGGCTGAGCTACAAGCCAAAATCTACAGGTAGGCACTTTGCAAAAAACACCTCTGTTTTCCTTCAAAAATTTGGATGTGTCCACGTTGCGCTTTGGGGCATTTCCTGTCGCGGGCGCTAGGCCTACCCACACAAGTGAGGTATCAGTTTTATCGGGAGACGTGGGGGAACGCTGGGTGGAAGCAAATTCGTGGCTCCTCTCAGATTCCAGAACTTTCTGCCACAGAAATGTGAGGAACATGTGATTTTTTAGCCAAATTTTGAGGTTTGCAACGGATTCTGGGTAACAGAACCTGGTCCGAGCCACACAAGTCACCCCATCTTGGATTCCCCTAGGTCTCTAGTTTTCAGAAATGCACAGGTTTGGTAGGTTTCCCTAGGTGGCGGCTGAGCTACAGTCCAAAACCTAAAGGTAGGCACTTTGCAAAAAACACCTCTGTTTTCATTGAAAAATGTGGCTGTGTCCACGTTGCGCTTTGGGGCGTTTCCTGTCGCGGGCGCTAGGCCTACCCACACAAGTGAGGTATCAGTTTTATCGGGAGACGTGGGGGAACGCTGGGTGGAAGCAAATTCGTGGCTCCTCTCAGATTCCAGAACTTTCTGCCACAGAAATGTGAGGAACATGTGATTTTTAGCCAAATTTTGAGGTTTGCAATGGATTCTGGGTAACAGAACCTGGTCCGAGCCACACAAGTCACCCCATCTTGGATTCCCCTAGGTCTCTAGTTTTCAGAAATGCACAGGTTTGGTAGGTTTCCCTAGGTGGCGGCTGAGCTACAGTCCAAAACCTAAAGGTAGGCACTTTGCAAAAAACACCTCTGTTTTCATTGAAAAATTTGGCTGTGTCCACGTTGCGCTTTGGGGCATTTCCTGTTGCGGGCGCTAGGCCTACCCACACAAGTGAGGTATCATTTTTATCGGGAGACGTGGGGGAACGCTGGGTGGAAGCAAATTCGTGGCTCCTCTCAGATTCCAGAACTTTCTGCCACAGAAATGTGAGGAACATGTGTTTTTTTAGCCAAATTTTGAGGTTTGCAATGGATTCTGGGTAACAGAACCTGGTCCGAGCCACACAAGTCACCCCATCTTGGATTCCCCTAGGTCTCTAGTTTTCAGAAATGCACAGGTTTGGTAGGTTTCCCTAGGTGGCGGCTGAGCTACAGTCCAAAATCTACAGGTAGGCACTTTGCAAAAAACACCTCTGTTTTCCTTCAAAAATTTGGCTGTGTCCATGTTGCGCTTTGGGGCATTTCCTGTTGCGGGCGCTAGGCCAACCCACACAAGTGAGGTATCATTTTTATTGGGAGACGTGGGGGAACGCTGGGTGGAAGGAAGTTTGTGGCTCCTCTCAGATTCCAGAACTTTCTGCCACAGAAATGTGAGGAACATGTGTTTTTTTAGCCAAATTTTGAGGTTTGCAAAGGATTCTGGGTAACAGAACCTGGTCCGAGCCACACAAGTCACCCCATCTTGGATTCCCCTAGGTCTCTAGTTTTCAGAAATGCACAGGTTTGGTAGGTTTCCCTAGGTGGCGGCTGAGCTACAAGCCAAAATCTACAGGTAGGCACTTTGCAAAAAACACCTTTTTTTTCCTTCAAAAATTTTGATGTGTCCACGTTGCGCTTTGGGGCGTTTCCTGTCGCGGGCGCTAGGCCTACCCACACAAGTGAGGTATCAGTTTTATCAGGAGATGTGGGGGAACGCTGGGTGGAAGGAAATTTGTGGCTCCTCTCAGATTCCAGAACTTTCTGCCACAGAAATGTGAGGAACAAGTGTTTTTTTAGCCAAATTTTGAGGTTTGCAAAGGATTCTGGGTAACAGAACCTGGTCCGAGCCACACAAGTCACCCCATCTTGGATTCCCCTAGGTCTCTAGTTTTCAGAAATGCACAGGTTTGGTAGGTTTCCCTAGGTGGCGGCTGAGCTACAGGCCAAAATCTACAGGTAGGCACTTTGCAAAAAACACCTCTGTTTTCCTTCAAAAATTTGGCTGTGTCCACGTTGCGCTTTGGGGCATTTCCTGTCGCGGGCGCTAGGCCTACCCACACAAGTGAGGTATCATTTTTATCGGGAGACATGGGGGAACGCTGGGTGGAAGCAAATTCGTGGCTCCTCTCAGATTCCAGAACTTTCTGCCACAGAAATGTGAGGAACAAGTATTTTTTTAGCCAAATTTTGAGGTTTGCAAAGGATTCTGGGTAACAGAACCTCGTCCGAGCCACACAAGTCACCCCATCTTGGATTCCCCTAGGTCTCTAGTTTTCAGAAATGCACAGGTTTGGTAGGTTTCCCTAGGTGGCGGCTGAGCTACAGTCCAAAATCTACAGGTAGGCACTTTACAAAAAACACCTCTGTTTTCATTGAAAAATTTGGCTGTGTCCACGTTGCGCTTTGGGGCATTTCCTGTTGCGGGCGCTAGGCCAACCCACACAAGTGAGGTATCATTTTTATCGGGAGACGTGAGGGAACGCTGGGTGGAAGGAAATTCGTGGCTCCTCTCAGATTCCAGAACTTTCTGCCACAGAAATGTGAGGAACATGTGTTTTTTTAGCCAAATTTTGAGGTTTGCAAAGGATTCTGGGTAACAGAACCTGGTCCGAGCCACACAAGTCACCCCATCTTGGATTCCCCTAGGTCTCTAGTTTTCAGAAATGCACAGGTTTGGTAGGTTTCCCTAGGTGGCGGCTGAGCTACAAGCCAAAATCTACAGGTAGGCACTTTGCAAAAAACACCTCTGTTTTCCTTCAAAAATTTGGATGTGTCCACGTTGCGCTTTGGGGCGTTTCCTGTCGCGGGCGCTAGGCCTACCCACACAAGTGAGGTATCAGTTTTATCGGGAGACGTGGGGGAACGCTGGGTGGAAGCAAATTCGTGGCTCCTCTCAGATTCCAGAACTTTCTGCCACAGAAATGTGAGGAACATGTGATTTTTTAGCCAAATTTTGAGGTTTGCAATGGATTCTGGGTAACAGAACCTGGTCCGAGCCACACAAGTCACCCCATCTTGGATTCCCCTAGGTCTCTAGTTTTCAGAAATGCACAGGTTTGGTAGGTTTCCCTAGGTGGCGGCTGAGCTACAGTCCAAAACCTAAAGGTAGGCACTTTGCAAAAAACACCTCTGTTTTCATTGAAAAATTTGGCTGTGTCCACGTTGCGCTTTGGGGCGTTTCCTGTCGCGGGCGCTAGGCCTACCCACACAAGTGAGGTATCAGTTTTATCGGGAGACGTGGGGGAACGCTGGGTGGAAGCAAATTCGTGGCTCCTCTCAGATTCCAGAACTTTCTGCCACAGAAATGTGAGGAACATGTGATTTTTTAGCCAAATTTTGAGGTTTGCAATGGATTCTGGGTAACAGAACCTGGTCCGAGCCACACAAGTCACCCCATCTTGGATTCCCCTAGGTCTCTAGTTTTCAGAAATGCACAGGTTTGGTAGGTTTCCCTAGGTGGCGGCTGAGCTACAGTCCAAAACCTAAAGGTAGGCACTTTGCAAAAAACACCTCTGTTTTCATTGAAAAATTTGGCTGTGTCCACGTTGCGCTTTGGGGCATTTCCTGTTGCGGGCGCTAGGCCTACCCACACAAGTGAGGTATCATTTTTATCGGGAGACGTGGGGGAACGCTGGGTGGAAGCAAATTCGTGGCTCCTCTCAGATTCCAGAACTTTCTGCCACAGAAATGTGAGGAACATGTGTATTTTTAGCCAAATTTTGAGGTTTGCAATGGATTCTGGGTAACAGAACCTGGTCCGAGCCACACAAGTCACCCCATCTTGGATTCCCCTAGGTCTCTAGTTTTCAGAAATGCACAGGTTTGGTAGGTTTCCCTAGGTGGCGGCTGAGCTACAGTCCAAAATCTACAGGTAGGCACTTTGCAAAAAACACCTCTGTTTTCCTTCAAAAATTTGGCTGTGTCCATGTTGCGCTTTGGGGCATTTCCTGTTGCGGGCGCTAGGCCAACCCACACAAGTGAGGTATCATTTTTATTGGGAGACGTGGGGGAACGCTGGGTGGAAGGAAGTTTGTGGCTCCTCTCAGATTCCAGAACTTTCTGCCACAGAAATGTGAGGAACATGTGTTTTTTTAGCCAAATTTTGAGGTTTGCAAGGATTCTGGGTAACAGAACCTGGTCCGAGCCACACAAGTCACCCCATCTTGGATTCCCCTAGGTCTCTAGTTTTCAGAAATGCACAGGTTTGGTAGGTTTCCCTAGGTGGCGGCTGAGCTACAAGCCAAAATCTACAGCTAGGCACTTTGCAAAAAACACCTCTTTTTTCCTTCAAAAATTTTGATGTGTCCACGTTGCGCTTTGGGGCGTTTCCTGTCGCGGGCGCTAGGCCTACCCACACAAGTGAGGTATCAGTTTTATCAGGAGATGTGGGGGAACGCTGGGTGGAAGGAAATTTGTGGCTCCTCTCAGATTCCAGAACTTTCTGCCACAGAAATGTGAGGAACAAGTGTTTTTTTAGCCAAATTTTGAGGTTTGCAAAGGATTCTGGGTAACAGAACCTGGTCCGAGCCACACAAGTCACCCCATCTTGGATTCCCCTAGGTCTCTAGTTTTCAGAAATGCACAGGTTTGGTAGGTTTCCCTAGGTGGCGGCTGAGCTACAGGCCAAAATCTACAGGTAGGCACTTTGCAAAAAACACCTCTGTTTTCCTTCAAAAATGTGGCTGTGTCCACGTTGCGCTTTGGGGCATTTCCTGTTGCGGGCGCTAGGCCTACCCACACAAGTGAGGTATCATTTTTATCAGGAGACGTGGGGGAACGCTGGGTGGAAGCAAATTCGTGGCTCCTCTCAGATTCCAGAACTTTCTGCCACAGAAATGTGAGGAACATGTGTTTTTTTAGCCAAATTTTGAGGTTTGCAATGGATTCTGGGTAACAGAACCTGGTCCGAGCCACACAAGTCACCCCATCTTGGATTCCCCTAGGTCTCTAGTTTTCAGAAATGCACAGGTTTGGTAGGTTTCCCTAGGTGGCGGCTGCGCTACAGTCCAAAATCTACAGGTAGGCACTTTGCAAAAAACACCTCTGTTTTCCTTCAAAAATTTGGCTGTGTCCACGTTGCGCTTTGGGGCATTTCCTGTTGCGGGCGCTAGGCCAACCCACACAAGTGAGGTATCATTTTTATCGGGAGACGTGGGGGAACGCTGGGTGGAAGGAAGTTTGTGGCTCCTCTCAGATTCCAGAACTTTCTGCCACAGAAATGTGAGGAACATGTGTTTTTTTAGCCAAATTTTGAGGTTTGCAAAGGATTCTGGGTAACAGAACCTGGTCCGAGCCACACAAGTCACCCCATCTTGGATTCCCCTAGGTCTCTAGTTTTCAGAAATGCACAGGTTTGGTAGGTTTCCCTAGGTGGCGGCTGAGCTACAAGCCAAAATCTACAGGTAGGCACTTTGCAAAAAACACCTCTGTTTTCCTTCAAAAATGTGGATGTGTCCACGTTGCGCTTTGGGGCGTTTCCTGTCGCGGGCGCTAGGCCTACCCACACAAGTGAGGTATCAGTTTTATCGGGAGACGTGGGGGAACGCTGGGTGGAAGCAAATTCGTGGCTCCTCTCAGATTCCAGAACTTTCTGCCACAGAAATGTGAGGAACATGTGATTTTTTAGCCAAATTTTGAGGTTTGCAATGGATTCTGGGTAACAGAACCTGGTCCGAGCCACACAAGTCACCCCATCTTGGATTCCCCTAGGTCTCTAGTTTTCAGAAATGCACAGGTTTGGTAGGTTTCCCTAGGTGGCGGCTGAGCTACAGTCCAAAACCTAAAGGTAGGCACTTTGCAAAAAACACCTCTGTTTTCATTGAAAAATTTGGCTGTGTCCACGTTGCGCTTTGGGGCATTTCCTGTTGCGGGCGCTAGGCCTACCCACACAAGTGAGGTATCATTTTTATCGGGAGACGTGGGGGAACGCTGGGTGGAAGCAAATTCGTGGCTCCTCTCAGATTCCAGAACTTTCTGCCACAGAAATGTGAGGAACATGTGTTTTTTTAGCCAAATTTTGAGGTTTGCAATGGATTCTGGGTAACAGAACCTGGTCCGAGCCACACAAGTCACCCCATCTCGGATTCCCCTAGGTCTCTAGTTTTCTGAAATGCACAGGTTTGGTATGTTTCCCTAGGTGGCGGCTGAGCTACAGTCCAAAATCTACAGGTAGGCACTTTGCAAAAAACACCTCTGTTTTCCTTCAAAAATGTGGCTGTGTCCACGTTGCGCTTTGGGGCATTACCTGTTGCGGGCGCTAGGCCAACCCACACAAGTGAGGTATCATTTTTATCGGGAGACGTGGGGGAACGCTGGGTGGAAGGAAATTTGTGGCTCCTCTCAGATTCCAGAACTTTCTGCCACAGAAATGTGAGGAACATGTTTTTTTTTAGCCAAATTTTGAAGTTTGCAAAGGATTCTGGGTAACAGAACCTGGTCCGAGCCACACAAGTCACCCCATCTTGGATTCCCCTAGGTCTCTAGTTTTCAGAAATGCACAGGTTTGGTAGGTTTCCCTAGGTGGCGGCTGAGCTACAAGCCAAAATCTACAGGTAGGCACTTTGCAAAAAACACCTCTGTTTTCCTTCAAAAATTTTGATGTGTCCACGTTGCGCTTTGGGGCGTTTCCTGTCGCGGGCGCTAGGCCTACCCACACAAGTGAGGTATCAGTTTTATCGGGAGATGTGGGGGAACGCTGGGTGGAAGGAAATTTGTGGCTCCTCTCAGATTCCAGAACTTTCTGCCACAGAAATGTGAGGAACAAGTGTTTTTTTAGCCAAATTTTGAGGTTTGCAAAGGATTCTGGGTAACAGAACCTGGTCCGAGCCACACAAGTCACCCCATCTTGGATTCCCCTAGGTCTCTAGTTTTCAGAAATGCACAGGTTTGGTAGGTTTCCCTAGGTGGCGGCTGAGCTACAGGCCAAAATCTACAGGTAGGCACTTTGCAAAAAACACCTCTGTTTTCCTTCAAAAATTTGGCTGTGTCCACGTTGCGCTTTGGGGCATTTCCTGTTGCGGGCGCTAGGCCTACCCACACAAGTGAGGTATCATTTTTATCGGGAGACGTGGGGGAACGCTGGGTGGAAGCAAATTCGTGGCTCCTCTCAGATTCCAGAACTTTCTGCAACAGAAATGTGAGGAACATGTGTTTTTTTTGCCAAATTTTGAGGTTTGCAATGGATTCTGGGTAACAGAACCTGGTCCGAGCCACACAAGTCACCCCATCTTGGATTCCCCTAGGTCTCTAGTTTTCAGAAATGCACAGGTTTGGTAGGTTTCCCTAGGTGGCGGCTGAGCTACAGTCCAAAATCTACAGGTAGGCACTTTGCAAAAAACACCTCTGTTTTCCTTCAAAAATTTGGCTGTGTCCACGTTGCGCTTTGGGGCATTTCCTGTTGCGGGCGCTAGGCCAACCCACACAAGTGAGGTATCATTTTTATCGGGAGACGTGGGGGAACGCTGGGTGGAAGGAAGTTTGTGGCTCCTCTCAGATTCCAGAACTTTCTGCCACAGAAATGTGAGGAACATGTGTTTTTTTAGCCAAATTTTGAGGTTTGCAAAGGATTCTGGGTAACAGAACCTGGTCCGAGCCACACAAGTCACCCCATCTTGGATTCCCCTAGGTCTCTAGTTTTCAGAAATGCACAGGTTTGGTAGGTTTCCCTAGGTGGCGGCTGAGCTACAAGCCAAAATCTACAGGTAGGCACTTTGCAAAAAACACCTCTGTTTTCCTTCAAAAATTTGGATGTGTCCACGTTGCGCTTTGGGGCGTTTCCTCTCGCGGGCGCTAGGCCTACCCACACAAGTGAGGTATCATTTTTATCGGGAGACGTGGAGGAACGCTGGGTGGAAGGAAATTTGTGGCTCCTCTCAGATTCCAGAACGTTCTGCCACAGAAATGTGAGGAACATGTGTTTTTTTTAGCCAAATTCTGAGGTTTGCAAAGGATTCTGGGTAACAGAACCTGGTCCGAGCCACACAAGTCACCGAATCTTGGATTCCCCTAGGTCTCTAGTTTTCAGAAATGCACAGGTTTGGTAGGTTTCCCTAGGTGGCGGCTGAGCTACAGGCCAAAATCTACAGGTAGGCACTTTGCAAAAAACACCTCTGTTTTCCTTCAAAAATTTGGCTGTGTCCACGTTGCGCTTTGGGGCATTTCCTGTCGCGGGCGCTAGTCCTACCCACACAAGTGAGGTATCATTTTTATCGGGAGACATGGGGGAACGCTGGGTGGAAGCAAATTCGTGGCTCCTCTCAGATTCCAGAACTTTCTGCCACAGAAATGTGAGGAACAAGTGTTTTTTTAGCCAAATTTTGAGGTTTGCAAAGGATTCTGGGTAACAGAACCTCGTCCGAGCCACACAAGTCACCCCATCTTGGATTCCCCTAGGTCTCTAGTTTTCAGAAATGCACAGGTTTGGTAGGTTTCCCTAGGTGGCGGCTGAGCTACAGTCCAAAATCTACAGGTAGGCACTTTACAAAAAACACCTCTGTTTTCATTGAAAAATTTGGCTGTGTCCACGTTGCGCTTTGGGGCATTTCCTGTTGCGGGCGCTAGGCCAACCCACACAAGTGAGGTATCATTTTTATCGGGAGACGTGAGGGAACGCTGGGTGGAAGGAAATTCGTGGCTCCTCTCAGATTCCAGAACTTTCTGCCACAGAAATGTGAGGAACATGTGTTTTTGTAGCCAAATTTTGAGGTTTGCAAAGGATTCTGGGTAACAGAACCTGGTCCGAGCCACACAAGTCACCCCATCTTGGATTCCCCTAGGTCTCTAGTTTTCAGAAATGCACAGGTTTGGTAGGTTTCCCTAGGTGGCGGCTGAGCTACAAACCAAAATCTACAGGTAGGCACTTTGCAAAAAACACCTCTGTTTTCCTTCAAAAATTTGGATGTGTCCACGTTGCGCTTTGGGGCGTTTCCTGTCGCGGGCGCTAGGCCTACCCACACAAGTGAGGTATCAGTTTTATCGGGAGACGTGGGGGAACGCTGGGTGGAAGCAAATTCGTGGCTCCTCTCAGATTCTAGAACTTTCTGCCACAGAAATGTGAGGAACATGTGATTTTTTAGCCAAATTTTGAGGTTTGCAATGGATTCTGGGTAACAGAACCTGGTCCGAGCCACACAAGTCACCCCATCTTGGATTCCCCTAGGTCTCTAGTTTTCAGAAATGCACAGGTTTGGTAGGTTTCCCTAGGTGGCGGCTGAGCTACAGTCCAAAACCTAAAGGTAGGCACTTTGCAAAAAACACCTCTGTTTTCATTGAAAAATTTGGCTGTGTCCACGTTGCGCTTTGGGGCATTTCCTGTTGCGGGCGCTAGGCCTACCCACACAAGTGAGGTATCATTTTTATCGGGAGACGTGGGGGAACGCTGGGTGGAAGCAAATTCGTGGCTCCTCTCAGATTCCAGAACTTTCTGCCACAGAAATGTGAGGAACATGTGTTTTTTTAGCCAAATTTTGAGGTTTGCAATGGATTCTGGGTAACAGAACCTGGTCCGAGCCACACAAGTCACCCCATCTCGGATTCCCCTAGGTCTCTAGTTTTCTGAAATGCACAGGTTTGGTAGGTTTCCCTAGGTGGCGGCTGAGCTACAAGCCAAAATCTACAGGTAGGCACTTTGCAAAAAACACCTCTGTTTTCCTTCAAAAATGTTGATGTGTCCACGTTGCGCTTTGGGGCGTTTCCTGTCGCAGGCGCTAGGCCTACCCACACAAGTGAGGTATCAGTTTTATCGGGAGATGTGGGGGAACGCTGGGTGGAAGGAAATTTGTGGCTCCTCTCAGATTCCAGAACTTTCTGCCACAGAAATGTGAGGAACAAGTGTTTTTTTAGCCAAATTTTGAGGTTTGCAAAGGATTCTGGGTAACAGAACCTGGTCCGAGCCACACAAGTCACCCCATCTTGGATTCCCCTAGGTCTCTAGTTTTCAGAAATGCACAGGTTTGGTAGGTTTCCCTAGGTGGCGGCTGAGCTACAGGCCAAAACCTACAGGTAGGCACTTTGCAAAAAACACCTCTGTTTTCCTTCAAAAATTTGGCTGTGTCCACGTTGCGCTTTGGGGCATTTCCTGTTGCGGGCGCTAGGCCTACCCACACAAGTGAGGTATCATTTTTATCGGGAGACGTGGGGGAACGCTGGGTGGAAGCAAATTCGTGGCTCCTCTCAGATTCCAGAACTTTCTGCCACAGAAATGTGAGGAACATGTGTTTTTTTAGCCAAATTTTGAGGTTTGCAATGGATTCTGGGTAACAGAACCTGGTCCGAGCCACACAAGTCACCCCATCTTGGATTCCCCTAGGTCTCTAGTTTTCAGAAATGCACAGGTTTGGTAGCTTTCCCTAGGTGGCGGCTGAGCTACAGTCCAAAATCTACAGGTAGGCACTCTGCAAAAAACACCTCTGTTTTCCTTCAAAAATTTGGCTGTGTCCACGTTGCGCTTTGGGGCATTTCCTGTTGCGGGCGCTAGGCCAACCCACACAAGTGAGGTATCATTTTTATCGGGAGACGTGGGGGAACGCTGGGTGGAAGGAAGTTTGTGGCTCCTCTCAGATTCCAGAACTTTCTGCCACAGAAATGTGAGGAACATGTGTTTTTTTAGCCAAATTTTGAGGTTTGCAAAGGATTCTGGGTAACAGAACCTGGTCCGAGCCACACAAGTCACCCCATCTTGGATTCCCCTAGGTCTCTAGTTTTCAGAAATGCACAGGTTTGGTAGGTTTCCCTAGGTGGCGGCTGAGCTACAAGCCAAAATCTACAGGTAGGCACTTTGCAAAAAACACCTCTGTTTTCCTTCAAAAATTTGGATGTGTCCACGTTGCGCTTTGGGGCGTTTCCTGTCGCGGGCGCTAGGCCTACCCACACAAGTGAGGTATCATTTTTATCGGGAGACGTGGGGGAACGCTGGGTGGAAGGAAATTTGTGGCTCCTCTCAGATTCCAGAACGTTCTGCCACAGAAATGTGAGGAACATGTGTTTTTTTTAACCAAATTCTGAGGTTTGCAAAGGATTCTGGGTAACAGAACCTGGTCCGAGCCACACAAGTCACCGAATCTTGGATTCCCCTAGGTCTCTAGTTTTCAGAAATGCACAGGTTTGGTAGGTTTCCCTAGGTGGCGGCTGAGCTACAGGCCAAAATCTACAGGTAGGCACTTTGCAAAAAACACCTCTGTTTTCCTTCAAAAATTTGGCTGTGTCCACGTTGCGCTTTGGGGCATTTCCTGTCGCGGGCGCTAGTCCTACCCACACAAGTGAGGTATCATTTTTATCGGGAGACATGGGGGAACGCTGGGTGGAAGCAAATTCGTGGCTCCTCTCAGATTCCAGAACTTTCTGCCACAGAAATGTGAGGAACAAGTGTTTTTTTAGCCAAATTTTGAGGTTTGCAAAGGATTCTGGGTAACAGAACCTGGTCCGAGCCACACAAGTCATCCCATCTTGGATTCCCCTAGGTCTCTAGTTTTCAGAAATGCACAGGTTTGGTAGGTTTCCCTAGGTGGCGGCTGAGCTACAGTCCAAAATCTACAGGTAGGCACTTTGCAAAAAACACCTCTGTTTTCCTTCAAAAATTTGGCTGTGTCCACGTTGCGCTTTGGGGCATTTCCTGTTGCGGGCGCTAGGCCAACCCACACAAGTGAGGTATCATTTTTATCGGGAGACGTGGGGGAACGCTGGGTGGAAGGAAGTTTGTGGCTCCTCTCAGATTCCAGAACTTTCTGCCACAGAAATGTGAGGAACATGTGTTTTTTTAGCCAAATTTTGAGGTTTGCAAAGGATTCTGGGTAACAGAACCTGGTCCGAGCCACACAAGTCACCCCATCTTGGATTCCCCTAGGTCTCTAGTTTTCAGAAATGCACAGGTTTGGTAGGTTTCCCTAGGTGGCGGCTGAGCTACAAGCCAAAATCTACAGGTAGGCACTTTGCAAAAAACACCTCTGTTTTCCTTCAAAAATTTGGATGTGTCCACGTTGCGCTTTGGGGCATTTCCTGTCGCGGGCGCTAGGCCTACCCACACAAGTGAGGTATCATTTTTATCGGGAGACGTGGCGGAACGCTGGGTGGAAGGAAATTTGTGGCTCCTCTCAGATTCCAGAACGTTCTGCCACAGAAATGTGAGGAACATGTGTTTTTTTTAGCCAAATTCTGAGGTTTGCAAAGGATTCTGGGTAACAGAACCTGGTCCGAGCCACACAAGTCACCGAATCTTGGATTCCCCTAGGTCTCTAGTTTTCAGAAATGCACAGGTTTGGTAGGTTTCCCTAGGTGGCGGCTGAGCTACAGGCCAAAATCTACAGGTAGGCACTTTGCAAAAAACACCTCTGTTTTCCTTCAAAAATTTGGCTGTGTCCACGTTGCGCTTTGGGGCATTTCCTGTCGCGGGCGCTAGTCCTACCCACACAAGTGAGGTATCATTTTTATCGGGAGACATGGGGGAACGCTGGGTGGAAGCAAATTCGTGGCTCCTCTCAGATTCCAGAACTTTCTGCCACAGAAATGTGAGGAACAAGTGTTTTTTTAGCCAAATTTTGAGGTTTGCAAAGGATTCTGGGTAACAGAACCTCGTCCGAGCCACACAAGTCACCCCATCTTGGATTCCCCTAGGTCTCTAGTTTTCAGAAATGCACAGGTTTGGTAGGTTTCCCTAGGTGGCGGCTGAGCTACAGTCCAAAATCTACAGGTAGGCACTTTACAAAAAACACCTCTGTTTTCATTGAAAAATTTGGCTGTGTCCACGTTGCGCTTTGGGGCATTTCCTGTTGCGGGCGCTAGGCCAACCCACACAAGTGAGGTATCAGTTTTATCGGGAGACGTGGGGGAACGCTGGGTGGAAGCAAATTCGTGGCTCCTCTCAGATTCCAGAACTTTCTGCCACAGAAATGTGAGGAACATGTGTTTTTTTAGCCAAATTTTGAGGTTTGCAATGGATTCTGGGTAACAGAACCTGGTCCGAGCCACACAAGTCACCCCATCTCGGATTCCCCTAGGTCTCTAGTTTTCTGAAATGCACAGGTTTGGTAGGTTTCCCTAGGTGGCGGCTGAGCTACAGTCCAAAATCTACAGGTAGGCACTTTGCAAAAAACACCTCTGTTTTCCTTCAAAAATTTGGCTGTGTCCACGTTGCGCTTTGGGGCATTACCTGTTGCGGGCGCTAGGCCAACCCACACAAGTGAGGTATCATTTTTATCGGGAGACGTGGGGGAACGCTGGGTGGAAGGAAATTTGTGGCTCCTCTCAGATTCCAGAACTTTCTGCCACAGAAATGTGAGGAACATGTTTTTTTTTAGCCAAATTTTGAAGTTTGCAAAGGATTCTGGGTAACAGAACCTGGTCCGAGCCACACAAGTCACCCCATCTTGGATTCCCCTAGGTCTCTAGTTTTCAGAAATGCACAGGTTTGGTAGGTTTCCCTAGGTGGTGGCTGAGCTACAAGCCAAAATCTACAGGTAGGCACTTTGCAAAAAACACCTCTGTTTTCCTTCAAAAATTTGGATGTGTCCACGTTGCGCTTTGGGGCGTTTCCTGTCGCGGGCGCTAGGCCTACCCACACAAGTGAGGTATCAGTTTTATCGGGAGATGGGGGGGAACGCTGGGTGGAAGGAAATTTGTGGCTCCTCTCAGATTCCAGAACTTTCTGCCACAGAAATTTGAGGAACAAGTGTTTTTTTAGCCAAATTTTGAGGTTTGCAAAGGATTCTGGGTAACAGAACCTGGTCCGAGCCACACAAGTCACCCCATCTTGGATTCCCCTAGGTCTCTAGTTTTCAGAAATGCACAGGTTTGGTAGGTTTCCCTAGCTGGCAGCTGAGCTACAAGCCAAAATCTACAGGTAGGCACTTTGCAAAAAACACCTCTGTTTTCCTTCAAAGATTTGGATATGTCCACGTTGCGCTTTGGGGCGTTTCCTGTCGCGGGCGCTAGGCCTACCCACACAAGTGAGGTATCATTTTTATCGGGAGACGTGGGGGAACGCTGGGTGGAAGGAAATTTGTGGCTCCTCTCAGATTCCAGAACTTTCTGCCACAGAAATGTGAGGAACATGTGTTTTTTTAGCCAAATTTTGAGGTTTGCAAAGGGTTCTGGGTAACAGAACCTGGTCCGAGCCACACAAGTCACCCCATCTTGGATTCCCCTAGGTCTCTAGTTTTCAGAAATGCACAGGTTTGGTAGGTTTCCCTAGGTGGTGGCTGAGCTACAAGCCAAAATCTACAGGTAGGCACTTTGCAAAAAACACCTCTGTTTTCCTTCAAAAATTTGGATGTGTCCACGTTGCGCTTTGGGGCGTTTCCTGTCGCGGGCGCTAGGCCTACCCACACAAGTGAGGTATCATTTTTATCGGGAGACGTGGGGGAACGCTGGGTGGAAGGAAATTTGTGGCTCCTCTCAGATTCCATAACGTTCTGCCACAGAAATGTGAGGAACATGTGTTTTTTTAGCCAAATTCTGAGGTTTGACAAGGATTCTGGGTAACAGAACCTGGTCCGAGCCACACAAGTCACCCCATCTTGGATTCCCCTAGGTCTCTAGTTTTCAGAAATGCACAGGTTTGGTAGGTTTCCCTAGGTGGCGGCTGAGCTACAAGCCAAAATCTACAGGTAGGCACTTTGCAAAAAACACCTCTGTTTTCCTTCAAAAATTTGGATGTGTCCACGTTGCGATTTGGGGCGTTTCCTGTCGCGGGCGCTAGGCCTACCCACACAAGTGAGGTATCATTTTTATCGGGAGACGTGGGGGAACGCTGGGTGGAAGGAAATTTGTGGCTCCTCTCAGATTCCAGAACGTTCTGCCACAGAAATGTGAGGAACATGTGTTTTTTTTAGCCAAATTCTGAGGTTTGCAAAGGATTCTGGGTAACAGAACCTGGTCCGAGCCACACAAGTCACCGAATCTTGGATTCCCCTAGGTCTCTAGTTTTCAGAAATGCACAGGTTTGGTAGGTTTCCCTAGGTGGCGGCTGAGCTACAGGCCAAAATCTACAGGTAGGCACTTTGCAAAAAACACCTCTGTTTTCCTTCAAAAATTTGGCTGTGTCCACGTTGCGCTTTGGGGCATTTCCTGTCGTGGGCGCTAGTCCTACCCACACAAGTGAGGTATCATTTTTATCGGGAGACATGGGGGAACGCTGGGTGGAAGCAAATTCGTGGCTCCTCTCAGATTCCAGAACTTTCTGTCACAGAAATGTGAGGAACAAGTGTTTTTTTAGCCAAATTTTGAGGTTTGCAAAGGATTCTGGGTAACAGAACCTCGTCCGAGCCACACAAGTCACCCCATCTTGGATTCCCCTAGGTCTCTAGTTTTCAGAAATGCACAGGTTTGGTAGGTTTCCCTAGGTGGCGGCTGAGCTACAGTCCAAAATCTACAGGTAGGCACTTTACAAAAAACACCTCTGTTTTCATTGAAAAATTTGGCTGTGTCCACGTTGCGCTTTGGGGCATTTCCTGTTGCGGGCGCTAGGCCAACCCACACAAGTGAGGTATCATTTTTATCGGGAGACGTGAGGGAACGCTGGGTGGAAGGAAATTCGTGGCTCCTCTCAGATTCCAGAACTTTCTGCCACAGAAATGTGAGGAACATGTGTTTTTTTAGCCAAATTTTGAGGTTTGCAAAGGATTCTGGGTAACAGAACCTTGTCCGAGCCACACAAGTCACCCCATCTTGGATTCCCCTAGGTCTCTAGTTTTCAGAAATGCACAGGTTTGGTAGGTTTCCCTAGGTGGCGGCTGAGCTACAAGCCAAAATCTACAGGTAGGCACTTTGCAAAAAACACCTCTGTTTTCCTTCAAAAATTTGGATGTGTCCACGTTGCGCTTTGGGGCGTTTCCTGTCGCGGGCGCTAGGCCTACCCACACAAGTGAGGTATCAGTTTTATCGGGAGACGTGGGGGAACGCTAGGTGGAAGCAAATTCGTGGCTCCTCTCAGATTCCAGAACTTTCTGCCACAGAAATGTGAGGAACATGTGATTTTTTAGCCAAATTTTGAGGTTTGCAATGGATTCTGGGTAACAGAACCTGGTCCGAGCCACACAAGTCACCCCATCTTGGATTCCCCTAGGTCTCTAGTTTTCAGAAATGCACAGGTTTGGTAGGTTTCCCTAGGTGGCGGCTGAGCTACAGTCCAAAACCTAAAGGTAGGTACTTTGCAAAAAACACCTCTGTTTTCATTGAAAAATTTGGCTGTGTCCACGTTGCGCTTTGGGGCATTTCCTGTTGCGGGCGCTAGGCCTACCCACACAAGTGAGGTATCATTTTTATCGGGAGACGTGGGGGAACGCTGGGTGGAAGCAAATTCGTGGCTCCTCTCAGATTCCAGAACTTTCTGCCACAGAAATGTGAGGAACATGTGTTTTTTTAGCCAAATTTTGAGGTTTGCAATGGATTCTGGGTAACAGAACCTGGTCCGAGCCACACAAGTCACCCCATCTCAGATTCCCCTAGGTCTCTAGTTTTCTGAAATGCACAGGTTTGGTAGGTTTCCCTAGGTGGCGGCTGAGCTACAGTCCAAAATCTACAGGTAGGCACTTTGCAAAAAACACCTCTGTTTTCCTTCAAAAATTTGGCTGTGTCCACGTTGCGCTTTGGGGCATTACCTGTTGCGGGCGCTAGGCCAACCCACACAAGTGAGGTATCATTTTTATCGGGAGACGTGGGGGAACGCTGGGTGGAAGGAAATTTGTGGCTCCTCTCAGATTCCAGAACTTTCTGCCACAGAAATGTGAGGAACATGTTTTTTTTTAGCCAAATTTTGAAGTTTGCAAAGGATTCTGGGTAACAGAACCTGGTCCGAGCCACACAAGTCACCCCATCTTGGATTCCCCTAGGTCTCTAGTTTTCAGAAATGCACAGGTTTGGTAGGTTTCCCTAGGTGGCGGCTGAGCTACAAGCCAAAATCTACAGGTAGGCACTTTGCAAAAAACACCTCTGTTTTCCTTCAAAAATTTTGATGTGTCCACGTTGCGCTTTGGGGTGTTTCCTGTCGCGGGCGCTAGGCCTACCCACACAAGTGAGGTATCAGTTTTATCGGGAGATGTGGGGGAACGCTGGGTGGAAGGAAATTTGTGGCTCCTCTCAGATTCCAGAACTTTCTGCCACAGAAATGTGAGGAACAAGTGTTTTTTTAGCCAAATTTTGAGGTTTGCAAAGGATTCTGGGTAACAGAACCTGGTCCGAGCCACACAAGTCACCCCATCTTGGATTCCCCTAGGACTCTAGTTTTTAGAAATGCACAGGTTTGGTAGGTTTCCCTAGGTGGCGGCTGAGCTACAGGCCAAAATCTACAGGTAGGCACTTTGCAAAAAACACCTCTGTTTTCCTTCAAAAATGTGGCTGTGTCCACGTTGCGCTTTGGGGCATTTCCTGTTGCGGGCGCTAGGCCTACCCACACAAGTGAGGTATCATTTTTATCGGGAGACGTGGGGGAACGCTGGGTGGAAGCAAATTCGTGGCTCCTCTCAGATTCCAGAACTTTCTGCCACAGAAATGTGAGGAACATGTGTTTTTTTAGCCAAATTTTGAGGTTTGCAATGGATTCTGGGTAACAGAACCTGGTCCGAGCCACACAAGTCACCCCATCTTGGATTCCCCTAGGTCTCTAGTTTTCAGAAATGCACAGGTTTGGTAGGTTTCCCTAGGTGGCGGCTGAGCTACAGTCCAAAATCTACAGGTAGGCACTTTGCAAAAAACACCTCTGTTTTCCTTCAAAAATTTGGCTGTGTCCACGTTGCGCTTTGGGGCATTTCCTGTTGCGGGCGCTAGGCCAACCCACACAAGTGAGGTATCATTTTTATCGGGAGACGTGGGGGAACGCTGGGTGGAAGGAAGTTTGTGGCTCCTCTCAGATTCCAGAACTTTCTGCCACAGAAATGTGAGGAACATGTGTTTTTTTAGCCAAATTTTGAGGTTTGCAAAGGATTCTGGGTAACAGAACCTGGTCCGAGCCACACAAGTCACCCCATCTTGGATTCCCCTAGGTCTCTAGTTTTCAGAAATGCACAGGTTTGGTAGGTTTCCCTAGGTGGCGGCTGAGCTACAAGCCAAAATCTACAGGTAGGCACTTTGCAAAAAACACCTCTGTTTTCCTTCAAAAATTTGGATGTGTCCACGTTGCGCTTTGGGGCGTTTCCTCTCGCGGGCGCTAGGCCTACCCACACAAGTGAGGTATCATTTTTATCGGGAGACGTGGGGGAACGCTGGGTGGAAGGAAATTTGTGGCTCCTCTCAGATTCCAGAACTTTCTGCCACAGAAATGTGAGGAACATGTGTTTTTTTAGCCAAATTTTGAGGTTTGCAAAGGGTTCTGGGTAACAGAACCTGGTCCGAGCCACACAAGTCACCCCATCTTGGATTCCCCTAGGTCTCTAGTTTTCAGAAATGCACAGGTTTGGTAGGTTTCCCTAGGTGGTGGCTGAGCTACAAGCCAAAATCTACAGGTAGGCACTTTGCAAAAAACACCTCTGTTTTCCTTCAAAAATTTGGATGTGTCCACGTTGCGCTTTGGGGCGTTTCCTGTCGCGGGCGCTAGGCCTACCCACACAAGTGAGGTATCATTTTTATCGGGAGACGTGGGGGAACGCTGGGTGGAAGGAAATTTGTGGCTCCTCTCAGATTCCAGAACGTTCTGCCACAGAAATGTGAGGAACATGTGTTTTTTTAGCCAAATTCTGAGGTTTGACAAGGATTCTGGGTAACAGAACCTGGTCCGAGCCACACAAGTCACCCCATCTTGGATTCCCCTAGGTCTCTAGTTTTCAGAAATGCACAGGTTTGGTAGGTTTCCCTAGGTGGCGGCTGAGCTACAAGCCAAAATCTACAGGTAGGCTCTTTGCAAAAAACACCTCTGTTTTCCTTCAAAAATTTGGATGTGTCCACGTTGCGCTTTGGGGCGTTTCCTGTCGCGGGCGCTAGGCCTACCCACACAAGTGAGGTATCATTTTTATCGGGAGACGTGGGGGAACGCTGGGTGGAAGGAAATTTGTGGCTCCTCTCAGATTCCAGAACGTTCTGCCACAGAAATGTGAGGAACATGTGTTTTTTTTAGCCAAATTCTGAGGTTTGCAAAGGATTCTGGGTAACAGAACCTGGTCCGAGCCACACAAGTCACCGAATCTTGGATTCCCCTAGGTCTCTAGTTTTCAGAAATGCACAGGTTTGGTAGGTTTCCCTAGGTGGCGGCTGAGCTACAGGCCAAAATCTACAGGTAGGCACTTTGCAAAAAACACCTCTGTTTTCCTTCACAAATTTGGCTGTGTCCACGTTGCGCTTTGGGGCATTTCCTGTCGCGGGCGCTAGTCCTACCCACACAAGTGAGGTATCATTTTTATCGGGAGACATGGGGGAACGCTGGGTGGAAGCAAATTCGTGGCTCCTCTCAGATTCCAGAACTTTCTGCCACAGAAATGTGAGGAACAAGTGTTTTTTTAGCCAAATTTTGAGGTTTGCAAAGGATTCTGGGTAACAGAACCTCGTCCGAGCCACACAAGTCACCCCATCTTGGATTCCCCTAGGTCTCTAGTTTTCAGAAATGCACAGGTTTGGTAGGTTTCCCTAGGTGGCGGCTGAGCTACAGTCCAAAATCTACAGGTAGGCACTTTACAAAAAACACCTCTGTTTTCATTGAAAAATTTGGCTGTGTCCACGTTGCGCTTTGGGGCATTTCCTGTTGCGGGCGCTAGGCCAACCCACACAAGTGAGGTATCATTTTTATCGGGAGACGTGAGGGAACGCTGGGTGGAAGGAAATTCGTGGCTCCTCTCAGATTCCAGAACTTTCTGCCACAGAAATGTGAGGAACATGTGTTTTTTTAGCCAAATTTTGAGGTTTGCAAAGGATTCTGGGTAACAGAACCTGGTCCGAGCCACACAAGTCACCCCATCTTGGATTCCCCTAGGTCTCTAGTTTTCAGAAATTCTCAGGTTTGGTAGGTTTCCCTAGGTGGCGGCTGAGCTACAAGCCAAAATCTACAGGTAGGCACTTTGCAAAAAACACCTCTGTTTTCCTTCAAAAATTTGGATGTGTCCATGTTGCGCTTTGAGGCGTTTCCTGTCGCGGGCGCTAGGCCTACCCACACAAGTGAGGTATCAGTTTTATCGGGAGACGTGGGGGAACGCTGGGTGGAAGCAAATTCGTGGCTCCTCTCAGATTCCAGAACTTTCTGCCACAGAAATGTGAGGAACATGTGATTTTTTAGCCAAATTTTGAGGTTTGCAATGGATTCTGGGTAACAGAACCTGGTCCGAGCCACACAAGTCACCCCATCTTGGATTCCCCTAGGTCTCTAGTTTTCAGAAATGCACAGGTTTGGTAGGTTTCCCTAGGTGGCGGCTGAGCTACAGTCCAAAACCTAAAGGTAGGCACTTTGCAAAAAACACCTCTGTTTTCATTGAAAAATTTGGCTGTGTCCACGTTGCGCTTTGGGGCATTTCCTGTTGCGGGCGCTAGGCCTACCCACACAAGTGAGGTATCATTTTTATCGGGAGACGTGGGGGAACGCTGGGTGGAAGCAAATTCGTGGCTCCTCTCAGATTCCAGAACTTTCTGCCACAGAAATGTGAGGAACATGTGTTTTTTTAGCCAAATTTTGAGGTTTGCAATGGATTCTGGGTAACAGAACCTGGTCCGAGCCACACAAGTCACCCCATCTCGGATTCCCCTAGGTCTCTAGTTTTCTGAAATGCACAGGTTTGGTAGGTTTCCCTAGGTGGCGGCTGAGCTACAGTCCAAAATCTACAGGTAGGCACTTTGCAAAAAACACCTCTGTTTTCCTTCAAAAATTTGGCTGTGTCCACGTTGCGCTTTGGGGCATTACCTGTTGCGGGCGCTAGGCCAACCCACACAAGTGAGGTATCATTTTTATCGGGAGACGTGGGGGAACGCTGGGTGGAAGGAAATTTCTGGCTCCTCTCAGATTCCAGAACTTTCTGCCACAGAAATGTGAGGAACATGTTTTTTTTTAGCCAAATTTTGAAGTTTGCAAAGGATTCTGGGTAACAGAACCTGGTCCGAGCCACACAAGTCACCCCATCTTGGATTCCCCTAGGTCTCTAGTTTTCAGAAATGCACAGGTTTGGTAGGTTTCCCTAGGTGGCGGCTGAGCTACAAGCCAAAATCTACAGGTAGGCACTTTGCAAAAAACACCTCTGTTTTCCTTCAAAAATTTTGATGTGTCCACGTTGCGCTTTGGCGCGTTTCCTGTCGCGGGCGCTAGGCCTACCCACACAAGTGAGGTATCAGTTTTATCGGGAGATGTGGGGGAACGCTGGGTGGAAGGAAATTTGTGGCTCCTCTCAGATTCCAGAACTTTCTGCCACAGAAATGTGAGGAACAAGTGTTTTTTTAGCCAAATTTTGAGGTTTGCAAAGGATTCTGGGTAACAGAACCTGGTCCGAGCCACACAAGTCACCCCATCTTGGATTCCCCTAGGTCTCTAGTTTTCAGAAATGCACAGGTTTGGTAGGTTTCCCTAGGTGGCGGCTGAGCTACAGGCCAAAATCTACAGGTAGGCACTTTGCAAAAAACACCTCTGTTTTCCTTCAAAAATGTGGCTGTGTCCACGTTGCGCTTTGGGGCATTTCCTGTTGCGGGCGCTAGGCCTACCCACACAAGTGAGGTATCATTTTTATCGGGAGACGTGGGGGAACGCTGGGTGGAAGCAAATTCGTGGCTCCTCTCAGATTCCAGAACTTTCTGCCACAGAAATGTGAGGAACATGTGTTTTTTTAGCCAAATTTTGAGGTTTGCAATGGATTCTGGGTAACAGAACCTGGTCCGAGCCACACAAGTCACCCCATCTTGGATTCCCCTAGGTCTCTAGTTTTCAGAAATGCACAGGTTTGGTAGGTTTCCCTAGGTGGCGGCTGAGCTACAGTCCAAAATCTACAGGTAGGCACTATGCAAAAAACAACTCTGTTTTCCTTCAAAAATTTGGCTGTGTCCACGTTGCGCTTTGGGGCATTTCCTGTTGCGGGCGCTAGGCCAACCCACACAAGTGAGGTATCATTTTTATCGGGAGACGTGGGGGAACGCTGGGTGGAAGGAAGTTTGTGGCTCCTCTCAGATTCCAGAACTTTCTGCCACAGAAATGTGAGGAACATGTGTTTTTTTAGCCAAATTTTGAGGTTTGCAAAGGATTCTGGGTAACAGAACCTGGTCCGAGCCACACAAGTCACCCCATCTTGGATTCCCCTAGGTCTCTAGTTTTCAGAAATGCACAGGTTTGGTAGGTTTCCCTAGGTGGCGGCTGAGCTACAAGCCAAAATCTACAGGTAGGCACTTTGCAAAAAACACCTCTGTTTTCCTTCAAAAATTTGGATGTGTCCACGTTGCGCTTTGGGGCGTTTCCTGTCGCGGGCGCTAGGCCTACCCACACAAGTGAGGTATCATTTTTATCGGGAGACGTGGGGGAACGCTGGGTGGAAGGAAATTTGTGGCTCCTCTCAGATTCCAGAACGTTCTGCCACAGAAATGTGAGGAACATGTGTTTTTTTTAGCCAAATTCTGAGGTTTGCAAAGGATTCTGGGTAACAGAACCTGGTCCGAGCCACACAAGTCACCGAATCTTGGATTCCCCTAGGTCTCTAGTTTTCAGAAATGCACAGGTTTGGTAGGTTTCCCTAGGTGGCGGCTGAGCTACAGGCCAAAATCTACAGGTAGGCACTTTGCAAAAAACACCTCTGTTTTCCTTCAAAAATTTGGCTGTGTCCACGTTGCGCTTTGGGGCATTTCCTGTCGCGGGCGCTAGTCCTACCCACACAAGTGAGGTATCATTTTTATCGGGAGACATGGGGGAACGCTGGGTGGAAGCAAATTCGTGGCTCCTCTCAGATTCCAGAACTTTCTGCAACAGAAATGTGAGGAACAAGTGTTTTTTTAGCCAAATTTTGAGGTTTGCAAAGGATTCTGGGTAACAGAACCTCGTCCGAGCCACACAAGTCACCCCATCTTGGATTCCCCTAGGTCTCTAGTTTTCAGAAATGCACAGGTTTGGTAGGTTTCCCTAGGTGGCGGCTGAGCTACAGTCCAAAATCTACAGGTAGGCACTTTACAAAAAACACCTCTGTTTTCATTGAAAAATTTGGCTGTGTCCACGTTGCGCTTTGGGGCATTTCCTGTTGCGGGCGCTAGGCCAACCCACACAAGTGAGGTATCAGTTTTATCGGGAGACGTGGGGGAACGCTGGGTGGAAGCAAATTCGTGGCTCCTCTCAGATTCCAGAACTTTCTGCCACAGAAATGTGAGGAACATGTGTTTTTTTAGCCAAATTTTGAGGTTTGCAATGGATTCTGGGTAACAGAACCTGGTCCGAGCCACACAAGTCACCCCATCTCGGATTCCCCTAGGTCTCTAGTTTTCTGAAATGCACAGGTTTGGTAGGTTTCCCTAGGTGGCGGCTGAGCTACAGTCCAAAATCTACAGGTAGGCACTTTGCAAAAAACACCTCTGTTTTCCTTCAAAAATTTGGCTGTGTCCACGTTGCGCTTTGGGGCATTACCTGTTGCGGGCGCTAGGCCAACCCACACAAGTGAGGTATCATTTTTATCGGGAGACGTGGGGGAACGCTGGGTGGAAGGAAATTTGTGGCTCCTCTCAGATTCCAGAACTTTCTGCCACAGAAATGTGAGGAACATGTTTTTTTTTAGCCAAATTTTGAAGTTTGCAAAGGATTCTGGGTAACAGAACCTGGTCCGAGCCACACAAGTCACCCCATCTTGGATTCCCCTAGGTCTCTAGTTTTCAGAAATGCACAGGTTTGGTAGGTTTCCCTAGGTGGCGGCTGAGCTACAGGCCAAAATCTACAGGTAGGCACTTTGCAAAAAACACCTCTGTTTTCCTTCAAAAATTTGGCTGTGTCCACGTTGCGCTTTGGGGCATTTCCTGTCGTGGGCGCTAGTCCTACCCACACAAGTGAGGTATCATTTTTATCGGGAGACATGGGGGAACGCTGGGTGGAAGCAAATTCGTGGCTCCTCTCAGATTCCAGAACTTTCTGCCACAGAAATGTGAGGAACAAGTGTTTTTTTAGCCAAATTTTGAGGTTTGCAAAGGATTCTGGGTAACAGAACCTCGTCCGAGCCACACAAGTCACCCCATCTTGGATTCCCCTAGGTCTCTAGTTTTCAGAAATGCACAGGTTTGGTAGGTTTCCCTAGGTGGCGGCTGAGCTGCAGTCCAAAATCTACAGGTAGGCAGTTTACAAAAAACACCTCTGTTTTCATTGAAAAATTTGGCTGTGTCCACGTTGCGCTTTGGGGCATTTCCTGTTGCGGGCGCTAGGCCAACCCACACAAGTGAGGTATCATTTTTATCGGGAGACGTGAGGGAACGCTGGGTGGAAGGAAATTCGTGGCTCCTCTCAGATTCCAGAACTTTCTGCCACAGAAATGTGAGGAACATGTGTTTTTTTAGCCAAATTTTGAGGTTTGCAAAGGATTCTGGGTAACAGAACCTGGTCCGAGCCACACAAGTCACCCCATCTTGGATTCCCCTAGGTCTCTAGTTTTCAGAAATGCACAGGTTTGGTAGGTTTCCCTAGGTGGCGGCTGAGCTACAAGCCAAAATCTACAGGTAGGCACTTTGCAAAAAACACCTCTGTTTTCCTTCAAAAATTTGGATGTGTCCACGTTGCGCTTTGGGGCGTTTCCTGTCGCGGGCGCTAGTGAGGTATCAGTTTTATCGGGAGACGTGGGGGAACGCTGGGTGGAAGCAAATTCGTGGCTCCTCTCAGATTCCAGAACTTTCTGCCACAGAAATGTGAGGAACATGTGATTTTTTAGCCAAATTTTGAGGTTTGCAATGGATTCTGGGTAACAGAACCTGGTCCGAGCCACACAAGTCACCCCATCTTGGATTCCCCTAGGTCTCTAGTTTTCAGAAATGCACAGGTTTGGTAGGTTTCCCTAGGTGGCGGCTGAGCTACAGTCCAAAACCTAAAGGTAGGCACTTTGCAAAAAACACCTCTGTTTTCATTGAAAAATTTGGCTGTGTCCACGTTGCGCTTTGGGGCATTTCCTGTTGCGGGCGCTAGGCCTACCCACACAAGTGAGGTATCATTTTTATCGGGAGACGTGGGGGAACGCTGGGTGGAAGCAAATTCGTGGCTCCTCTCAGATTCCAGAACTTTCTGCCACAGAAATGTGAGGAACATGTGTTTTTTTAGCCAAATTTTGAGGTTTGCAATGGATTCTGGGTAACAGAACCTGGTCCGAGCCACACAAGTCACCCCATCTCGGATTCCCCTAGGTCTCTAGTTTTCTGAAATGCACAGGTTTGGTAGGTTTCCCTAGGTGGCGGCTGAGCTACAGTCCAAAATCTACAGGTAGGCACTTTGCAAAAAACACCTCTGTTTTCCTTCAAAAATTTGGCTGTGTCCACGTTGCGCTTTGGGGCATTACCTGTTGCGGGCGCTAGGCCAACCCACACAAGTGAGGTATAATTTTTATCGGGAGACGTGGGGGAACGCTGGGTGGAAGGAAATTTGTGGCTCCTCTCAGATTCCAGAACTTTCTGCCACAGAAATGTGAGGAACATGTTTTTTTTAGCCAAATTTTGAAGTTTGCAAAGGATTCTGGGTAACAGAACCTGGTCCGAGCCACACAAGTCACCCCATCTTGGATTCCCCTAGGTCTCTAGTTTTCAGAAATGCACAGGTTTGGTAGGTTTCCCTAGGTGGCGGCTGAGCTACAAGCCAAAATCTACAGGTAGGCACTTTGCAAAAAACACCTCTGTTTTCCTTCAAAAATTTTGATGTGTCCACGTTGCGCTTTGGGGCGGTTCCTGTCGCGGGCGCTAGGCCTACCCACACAAGTGAGGTATCAGTTTTATCGGGAGATGTGGGGGAACGCTGGGTGGAAGGAAATTTGTGGCTCCTCTCAGATTCCAGAACTTTCTGCCACAGAAATGTGAGGAACAAGTGTTTTTTTAGCCAAATTTTGAGGTTTGCAAAGGATTCTGGGTAACAGAACCTGGTCCGAGCCACACAAGTCACCCCATCTTGGATTCCCCTAGGACTCTAGTTTTCAGAAATGCACAGGTTTGGTAGGTTTCCCTAGGTGGCGGCTGAGCCACAAGCCAAAATCTACAGGTAGGCACTTTGCAAAAAACACCTCTGTTTTCCTTCAAAAATGTGGCTGTGTCCACGTTGCGCTTTGGGGCATTTCCTGTTGCGGGCGCTAGGCCTACCCACACAAGTGAGGTATCATTTTTATCGGGAGACGTGGGGGAACGCTGGGTGGAAGCAAATTCGTGGCTCCTCTCAGATTCCAGAACTTTCTGCCACAGAAATGTGAGGAACATGTGTTTTTTTAGCCAAATTTTGAGGTTTGCAATGGATTCTGGGTAACAGAACCTGGTCCGAGCCACACAAGTCACCCCATCTTGGATTCCCCTAGGCCTCTAGTTTTCAGAAATGCACAGGTTTGGTAGGTTTCCCTAGGTGGCGGCTGAGCTACAGTCCAAAATCTACAGGTAGGCACTTTACAAAAAACACCTCTGTTTTCATTGAAAAATTTGGCTGTGTCCACGTTGCGCTTTGGGGCATTTCCTGTTGCGGGCGCTAGGCCAACCCACACAAGTGAGGTATCATTTTTATCGGGAGACGTGAGGGAACGCTGGGTGGAAGGAAATTCGTGGCTCCTCTCAGATTCCAGAACTTTCTGCCACAGAAATGTGAGGAACATGTGTTTTTTTAGCCAAATTTTGAGGTTTGCAAAGGATTCTGGGTAACAGAACCTGGTCCGAGCCACACAAGTCACCCCATCTTGCATTCCCCTAGGTCTCTAGTTTTCAGAAATGCACAGGTTTGGTAGGTTTCCCTAGGTGGCGGCTGAGCTACAAGCCAAAATCTACAGGTAGGCACTTTGCAAAAAACACCTCTGTTTTCCTTCAAAAATTTGGATGTGTCCACGTTGCGCTTTGGGGCGTTTCCTGTCGCGGGCGCTAGGCCTACCCACACAAGTGAGGTATCAGTTTTATCGGGAGACGTGGGGGAACGCTGGGTGGAAGCAAATTCGTGGCTCCTCTCAGATTCCAGAACTTTCTGCCACAGAAATGTGAGGAACATGTGATTTTTTAGCCAAATTTTGAGGTTTGCAATGGATTCTGGGTAACAGAACCTGGTCCGAGCCACACAAGTCACCCCATCTTGGATTCCCCTAGGTCTCTAGTTTTCAGAAATGCACAGGTTTGGTAGGTTTCCCTAGGTGGCGGCTGAGCTACAGTCCAAAACCTAAAGGTAGGCACTTTGCAAAAAACACCTCTGTTTTCAATGAAAAATTTGGCTGTGTCCACGTTGCGCTTTGGGGCATTTCCTGTTGCGGGCGCTAGGCCTACCCACACAAGTGAGGTATCATTTTTATCGGGAGACGTGGGGGAACGCTGGGTGGAAGCAAATTCGTGGCTCCTCTCAGATTCCAGAACTTTCTGCCACAGAAATGTGAGGAACATGTGTTTTTTTAGCCAAATTTTGAGGTTTGCAATGGATTCTGGGTAACAGAACCTGGTCCGAGCCACACAAGTCACCCCATCTCGGATTCCCCTAGGTCTCTAGTTTTCTGAAATGCACAGGTTTGGTAGGTTTCCCTAGGTGGCGGCTGAGCTACAGTCCAAAATCTACAGGTTGGCACTTTGCAAAAAACACCTCTGTTTTCCTTCAAAAATTTGGCTGTGTCCACGTTGCGCTTTGGGGCATTACCTGTTGCGGGCGCTAGGCCAACCCACACAAGTGAGGTATCATTTTTATCGGGAGACGTGGGGGAACGCTGGGTGGAAGGAAATTTCTGGCTCCTCTCAGATTCCAGAACTTTCTGCCACAGAAATGTGAGGAACATGTTTTTTTTTAGCCAAATTTTGAAGTTTGCAAAGGATTCTGGGTAACAGAACCTGGTCCGAGCCACACAAGTCACCCCATCTTGGATTCCCCTAGGTCTCTAGTTTTCAGAAATGCAGAGGTTTGGTAGGTTTCCCTAGGTGGCGGCTGAGCTACAAGCCAAAATCTACAGGTAGGCACTTTGCAAAAAACACCTCTGTTTTCCTTCCAAAATTTTGATGTGTCCACGTTGCGCTTTGGGGCGTTTCCTGTCGCGGGCGCTAGGCCTACCCACACAAGTGAGGTATCAGTTTTATCAGGAGATGTGGGGGAACGCTGGGTGGAAGGAAATTTGTGGCTCCTCTCAGATTCCAGAACTTTCTGCCACAGAAATGTGAGGAACAAGTGTTTTTTTAGCCAAATTTTGAGGTTTGCAAAGGATTCTGGGTAACAGAACCTGGTCCGAGCCACACAAGTCACCCCATCTTGGATTCCCCTAGGTCTCTAGTTTTCAGAAATGCACAGGTTTGGTAGGTTTCCCTAGGTGGCGGCTGAGCTACAGGCCAAAATCTACAGGTAGGCACTTTGCAAAAAACACCTCTGTTTTCCTTCAAAAATGTGGCTGTGTCCACGTTGCGCTTTGGGGCATTTCCTGTTGCGGGCGCTAGGCCTACCCACACAAGTGAGGTATCATTTTTATCGGGAGACGTGGGGGAACGCTGGGTGGAAGCAAATTCGTGGCTCCTCTCAGATTCCAGAACTTTCTGCCACAGAAATGTGAGGAACATGTGTTTTTTTAGCCAAATTTTGAGGTTTGCAATGGATTCTGGGTAACAGAACCTGGTCCGAGCCACACAAGTCACCCCATCTTGGATTCCCCTAGGTCTCTAGTTTTCAGAAATGCACTGGTTTGGTAGGTTTCCCTAGGTGGCGGCTGAGCTACAGTCCAAAATCTACAGGTAGGCACTTTGCAAAAAACACCTCTGTTTTCCTTTCAAAAATTTGGCTGTGTCCACGTTGCGCTTTGGGGCATTTCCTGTTGCGGGCGCTAGGCCAACCCACACAAGTGAGGTATCATTTTTATCGGGAGACGTGGGGGAACGCTGGGTGGAAGGAAGTTTGTGGCTCCTCTCAGATTCCAGAACTTTCTGCCACAGAAATGTGAGGAACATGTGTTTTTTTAGCCAAATTTTGAGGTTTGCAAAGGATTCTGGGTAACAGAACCTGGTCCGAGCCACACAAGTCACCCCATCTTGGATTCCCCTAGGTCTCTAGTTTTCAGAAATGCACAGGTTTGGTAGGTTTCCCTAGGTGGCGGCTGAGCTACAAGCCAAAATCTACAGGTAGGCACTTTGCAAAAAACACCTCTGTTTTCCTTCAAAAATTTGGATGTGTCCACGTTGCGCTTTGGGGCGTTTCCTGTCGCGGGCGCTAGGCCTACCCACACAAGTGAGGTATCATTTTTATCGGGAGACGTGGGGGAACGCTGGGTGGAAGGAAATTTGTGGCTCCTCTCAGATTCCAGAACGTTCTGCCACAGAAATGTGAGGAACATGTGTTTTTTTTAGCCAAATTCTGAGGTTTGCAAAGGATTCTGGGTAACAGAACCTGGTCCGAGCCACACAAGTCACCGAATCTTGGATTCCCCTAGGTCTCTAGTTTTCAGAAATGCACAGGTTTGGTAGGTTTCCCTAGGTGGCGGCTGAGCTACAGGCCAAAATCTACAGGTAGGCACTTTGCAAAAAACACCTCTGTTTTCCTTCAAAAATTTGGCTGTGTCCACGTTGCGCTTTGGGGCATTTCCTGTCGCGGGCGCTAGTCCTACCCACACAAGTGAGGTATCATTTTTATCGGGAGACATGGGGGAACGCTGGGTGGAAGCAAATTCGTGGCTCCTCTCAGATTCCAGAACTTTCTGCCACAGAAATGTGAGGAACAAGTGTTTTTTTAGCCAAATTTTGAGGTTTGCAAAGGATTCTGGGTAACAGAACCTCGTCCGAGCCACACAAGTCACCCCATCTTGGATTCCCCTAGGTCTCTAGTTTTCAGAAATGCACAGGTTTGGTAGGTTTCCCTAGGTGGCGGCTGAGCTACAGTCCAAAATTTACAGGTAGGCACTTTACAAAAAACACCTCTGTTTTCATTGAAAAATTTGGCTGTGTCCACGTTGCGCTTTGGGGCATTTCCTGTTGCGGGCGCTAGGCCAACCCACACAAGTGAGGTATCAGTTTTATCGGGAGACGTGGGGGAACGCTGGGTGGAAGCAAATTCGTGGCTCCTCTCAGATTCCAGAACTTTCTGCCACAGAAATGTGAGGAACATGTGTTTTTTTAGCCAAATTTTGAGGTTTGCAATGGATTCTGGGTAACAGAACCTGGTCCGAGCCACACAAGTCACCCCATCTCGGATTCCCCTAGGTCTCTAGTTTTCTGAAATGCACAGGTTTGGTAGGTTTCCCTAGGTGGCGGCTGAGCTACAGTCCAAAATCTACAGGTAGGCACTTTGCAAAAAACACCTCTGTTTTCCTTCAAAAATTTGGCTGTGTCCACGTTGCGCTTTGGGGCATTACCTGTTGCGGGCGCTAGGCCAACCCACACAAGTGAGGTATCATTTTTATCGGGAGACGTGGGGGAACGCTGGGTGGAAGGAAATTTGTGGCTCCTCTCAGATTCCAGAACTTTCTGCCACAGAAATGTGAGGAACATGTTTTTTTTTAGCCAAATTTTGAAGTTTGCAAAGGATTCTGGGTAACAGAACCTGGTCCGAGCCACACAAGTCACCCCATCTTGGATTCCCCTAGGTCTCTAGTTTTCAGAAATGCACAGGTTTGGTAGGTTTCCCTAGGTGGCGGCTGAGCTACAGGCCAAAATCTACAGGTAGGCACTTTGCAAAAAACACCTCTGTTTTCCTTCAAAAATTTGGCTGTGTCCACGTTGCGCTTTGGGGCATTTCCTGTCGTGGGCGCTAGTCCTACCCACACAAGTGAGGTATCATTTTTATCGGGAGACATGGGGGAACGCTGGGTGGAAGCAAATTCGTGGCTCCTCTCAGATTCCAGAACTTTCTGCCACAGAAATGTGAGGAACAAGTGTTTTTTTAGCCAAATTTTGAGGTTTGCAAAGGATTCTGGGTAACAGAACCTGGTCCGAGCCACACAAGTCACCCCATCTTGGATTCCCCTAGGTCTCTAGTTTTCAGAAATGCACAGGTTTGGTAGGTTTCCCTAGGTGGCGGCTGAGCTGCAGTCCAAAATCTACAGGTAGGCAGTTTACAAAAAACACCTCTGTTTTCATTGAAAAATTTGGCTGTGTCCACGTTGCGCTTTGGGGCATTTCCTGTTGCGGGCGCTAGGCCAACCCACACAAGTGAGGTATCATTTTTATCGGGAGACGTGAGGGAACGCTGGGTGGAAGGAAATTCGTGGCTCCTCTCAGATTCCAGAACTTTCTGCCACAGAAATGTGAGGAACATGTGTTTTTTTAGCCAAATTTTGAGGTTTGCAAAGGATTCTGGGTAACAGAACCTGGTCCGAGCCACACAAGTCACCCCATCTTGGATTCCCCTAGGTCTCTAGTTTTCAGAAATGCACAGGTTTGGTAGGTTTCCCTAGGTGGCGGCTGAGCTACAAGCCAAAATCTACAGGTAGGCACTTTGCAAAAAACACCTCTGTTTTCCTTCAAAAATTTGGATGTGTCCACGTTGCGCTTTGGGGCGTTTCCTGTCGCGGGCGCTAGGCCTACCCACACAAGTGAGGTATCAGTTTTATCGGGAGACGTGGGGGAACGCTGGGTGGAAGCAAATTCGTGGCTCCTCTCAGATTCCAGAACTTTCTGCCACAGAAATGTGAGGAACATGTGATTTTTTAGCCAAATTTTGAGGTTTGCAATGGATTCTGGGTAACAGAACCTGGTCCGAGCCACACAAGTCACCCCATCTTGGATTCCCCTAGGTCTCTAGTTTTCAGAAATGCACAGGTTTGGTAGGTTTCCCTAGGTGGCGGCTGAGCTACAGTCCAAAACCTAAAGGTAGGCACTTTGCAAAAAACACCTCTGTTTTCAATGAAAAATTTGGCTGTGTCCACGTTGCGCTTTGGGGCATTTCCTGTTGCGGGCGCTAGGCCTACCCACACAAGTGAGGTATCATTTTTATCGGGAGACGTGGGGGAACGCTGGGTGGAAGCAAATTCGTGGCTCCTCTCAGATTCCAGAACTTTCTGCCACAGAAATGTGAGGAACATGTGTTTTTTTAGCCAAATTTTGAGGTTTGCAATGGATTCTGGGTAACAGAACCTGGTCCGAGCCACACAAGTCACCCCATCTCGGATTCCCCTAGGTCTCTAGTTTTCTGAAATGCACAGGTTTGGTAGGTTTCCCTAGGTGGCGGCTGAGCTACAGTCCAAAATCTACAGGTTGGCACTTTGCAAAAAACACCTCTGTTTTCCTTCAAAAATTTGGCTGTGTCCACGTTGCGCTTTGGGGCATTACCTGTTGCGGGCGCTAGGCCAACCCACACAAGTGAGGTATCATTTTTATCGGGAGACGTGGGGGAACGCTGGGTGGAAGGAAATTTCTGGCTCCTCTCAGATTCCAGAACTTTCTGCCACAGAAATGTGAGGAACATGTTTTTTTTTAGCCAAATTTTGAAGTTTGCAAAGGATTCTGGGTAACAGAACCTGGTCCGAGCCACACAAGTCACCCCATCTTGGATTCCCCTAGGTCTCTAGTTTTCAGAAATGCAGAGGTTTGGTAGGTTTCCCTAGGTGGCGGCTGAGCTACAAGCCAAAATCTACAGGTAGGCACTTTGCAAAAAACACCTCTGTTTTCCTTCCAAAATTTTGATGTGTCCACGTTGCGCTTTGGGGCGTTTCCTGTCGCGGGCGCTAGGCCTACCCACACAAGTGAGGTATCAGTTTTATCAGGAGATGTGGGGGAACGCTGGGTGGAAGGAAATTTGTGGCTCCTCTCAGATTCCAGAACTTTCTGCCACAGAAATGTGAGGAACAAGTGTTTTTTTAGCCAAATTTTGAGGTTTGCAAAGGATTCTGGGTAACAGAACCTGGTCCGAGCCACACAAGTCACCCCATCTTGGATTCCCCTAGGTCTCTAGTTTTCAGAAATGCACAGGTTTGGTAGGTTTCCCTAGGTGGCGGCTGAGCTACAGGCCAAAATCTACAGGTAGGCACTTTGCAAAAAACACCTCTGTTTTCCTTCAAAAATGTGGCTGTGTCCACGTTGCGCTTTGGGGCATTTCCTGTTGCGGGCGCTAGGCCTACCCACACAAGTGAGGTATCATTTTTATCGGGAGACGTGGGGGAACGCTGGGTGGAAGCAAATTCGTGGCTCCTCTCAGATTCCAGAACTTTCTGCCACAGAAATGTGAGGAACATGTGTTTTTTTAGCCAAATTTTGAGGTTTGCAATGGATTCTGGGTAACAGAACCTGGTCCGAGCCACACAAGTCACCCCATCTTGGATTCCCCTAGGTCTCTAGTTTTCAGAAATGCACTGGTTTGGTAGGTTTCCCTAGGTGGCGGCTGAGCTACAGTCCAAAATCTACAGGTAGGCACTTTGCAAAAAACACCTCTGTTTTCCTTCAAAAATTTGGCTGTGTCCACGTTGCGCTTTGGGGCATTTCCTGTTGCGGGCGCTAGGCCAACCCACACAAGTGAGGTATCATTTTTATCGGGAGACGTGGGGGAACGCTGGGTGGAAGGAAGTTTGTGGCTCCTCTCAGATTCCAGAACTTTCTGCCACAGAAATGTGAGGAACATGTGTTTTTTTAGCCAAATTTTGAGGTTTGCAAAGGATTCTGGGTAACAGAACCTGGTCCGAGCCACACAAGTCACCCCATCTTGGATTCCCCTAGGTCTCTAGTTTTCAGAAATGCACAGGTTTGGTAGGTTTCCCTAGGTGGCGGCTGAGCTACAAGCCAAAATCTACAGGTAGGCACTTTGCAAAAAACACCTCTGTTTTCCTTCAAAAATTTGGATGTGTCCACGTTGCGCTTTGGGGCGTTTCCTGTCGCGGGCGCTAGGCCTACCCACACAAGTGAGGTATCATTTTTATCGGGAGACGTGGGGGAACGCTGGGTGGAAGGAAATTTGTGGCTCCTCTCAGATTCCAGAACGTTCTGCCACAGAAATGTGAGGAACATGTGTTTTTTTTAGCCAAATTCTGAGGTTTGCAAAGGATTCTGGGTAACAGAACCTGGTCCGAGATACACAAGTCACCGAATCTTGGATTCCCCTAGGTCTCTAGTTTTCAGAAATGCACAGGTTTGGTAGGTTTCCCTAGGTGGCGGCTGAGCTACAGGCCAAAATCTACAGGTAGGCACTTTGCAAAAAACACCTCTGTTTTCCTTCAAAAATTTGGCTGTGTCCACGTTGCGCTTTGGGGCATTTCCTGTCGCGGGCGCTAGTCCTACCCACACAAGTGAGGTATCATTTTTATCGGGAGACATGGGGGAACGCTGGGTGGAAGCAAATTCGTGGCTCCTCTCAGATTCCAGAACTTTCTGCCACAGAAATGTGAGGAACAAGTGTTTTTTTAGCAAAATTTTGAGGTTTGCAAAGGATTCTGGGTAACAGAACCTCGTCCGAGCCACACAAGTCACCCCATCTTGGATTCCCCTAGGTCTCTAGTTTTCAGAAATGCACAGGTTTGGTAGGTTTCCCTAGGTGGCGGCTGAGCTACAGTCCAAAATCTACAGGTAGGCACTTTACAAAAAACACCTCTGTTTTCATTGAAAAATTTGGCTGTGTCCACGTTGCGCTTTGGGGCATTTCCTGTTGCGGGCGCTAGGCCAACCCACACAAGTGAGGTATCAGTTTTATCGGGAGACGTGGGGGAACGCTGGGTGGAAGCAAATTCGTGGCTCCTCTCAGATTCCAGAACTTTCTGCCACAGAAATGTGAGGAACATGTGTTTTTTTAGCCAAATTTTGAGGTTTGCAATGGATTCTGGGTAACAGAACCTGGTCCGAGCCACACAAGTCACCCCATCTCGGATTCCCCTAGGTCTCTAGTTTTCTGAAATGCACAGGTTTGGTAGGTTTCCCTAGGTGGCGGCTGAGCTACAGTCCAAAATCTACAGGTAGGCACTTTGCAAAAAACACCTCTGTTTTCCTTCAAAAATTTGGCTGTGTCCACGTTGCGCTTTGGGGCATTACCTGTTGCGGGCGCTAGGCCAACCCACACAAGTGAGGTATCATTTTTATCGGGAGACGTGGGGGAACGCTGGGTGGAAGGAAATTTGTGGCTCCTCTCAGATTCCAGAACTTTCTGCCACAGAAATGTGAGGAACATGTTTTTTTTTAGCCAAATTTTGAAGTTTGCAAAGGATTCTGGGTAACAGAACCTGGTCCGAGCCACACAAGTCACCCCATCTTGGATTCCCCTAGGTCTCTAGTTTTCAGAAATGCACAGGTTTGGTAGGTTTCCCTAGGTGGTGGCTGAGCTACAAGCCAAAATCTACAGGTAGGCACTTTGCAAAAAACACCTCTGTTTTCCTTCAAAAATTTGGATGTGTCCACGTTGCGCTTTGGGGCGTTTCCTGTCGCGGGCGCTAGGCCTACCCACACAAGTGAGGTATCCGTTTTATCGGGAGATGGGGGGGAACGCTGGGTGGAAGGAAATTTGTGGCTCCTCTCAGATTCCAGAACTTTCTGCCACAGAAATGTGAGGAACAAGTGTTTTTTTAGCCAAATTTTGAGGTTTGCAAAGGATTCTGGGTAACAGAACCTGGTCCGAGCCACACAAGTCACCCCATCTTGGATTCCCCTAGGTCTCTAGTTTTCAGAAATGCACAGGTTTGGTAGGTTTCCCTAGCTGGCAGCTGAGCTACAAGCCAAAATCTACAGGTAGGCACTTTGCAAAAAACACCTCTGTTTTCCTTCAAAAATTTGGATATGTCCACGTTGCGCTTTGGGGCGTTTCCTGTCGCGGGCGCTAGGCCTACCCACACAAGTGAGGTATCATTTTTATCGGGAGACGTGGGGGAACGCTGGGTGGAAGGAAATTTGTGGCTCCTCTCAGATTCCAGAACTTTCTGCCACAGAAATGTGAGGAACATGTGTTTTTTTAGCCAAATTTTGAGGTTTGCAAAGGGTTCTGGGTAACAGAACCTGGTCCGAGCCACACAAGTCACCCCATCTTGGATTCCCCTAGGTCTCTAGTTTTCAGAAATGCACAGGTTTGGTAGGTTTCCCTAGGTGGTGGCTGAGCTACAAGCCAAAATCTACAGGTAGGCACTTTGCAAAAAACACCTCTGTTTTCCTTCAAAAATTTGGATGTGTCCACGTTGCGCTTTGGGGCGTTTCCTGTCGCGGGCGCTAGGCCTACCCACACAAGTGAGGTATCATTTTTATCGGGAGACGTGGGGGAACGCTGGGTGGAAGGAAATTTGTGGCTCCTCTCAGATTCCAGAACGTTCTGCCACAGAAATGTGAGGAACATGTGTTTTTTTAGCCAAATTCTGAGGTTTGACAAGGATTCTGGGTAACAGAACCTGGTCCGAGCCACACAAGTCACCCCATCTTGGATTCCCCTAGGTCTCTAGTTTTCAGAAATGCACAGGTTTGGTAGGTTTCCCTAGGTGGCGGCTGAGCTACAGGCCAAAATCTACAGGTAGGCACTTTGCAAAAAACACCTCTACTTTCCTTCAAAAATTTGGCTGTGTCCACGTTGCGTTTTGGGGCATTTCCTGTCGCGGGCGCTAGGCCTACCCACACAAGTGAGGTATCATTTTTATTGGGAGACGTGGGGGAACGCTGGGTGGAAGCAAATTCGTGGCTCCTCTCAGATTCCAGAACTTTCTGCCACAGAAATGTGAGGAACATGTGTTTTTTTAGCCAAATTTTGAGGTTTGCAATGGATTCTGGGTAACAGAACCTGGTCCGAGCCACACAAGTCACCCCATCTTGGATTCCCCTAGGTCTCTAGTTTTCAGAAATGCACAGGTTTGGTAGGTTTCCCTAGGTGGCGGCTGAGCTACAGTCCAAAATCTACAGGTAGGCACTTTGCAAAAACACCTCTGTTTTCAATGAAAAATTTGGCTGTGTCCACGTTGCGCTTTGGGGCATTTCCTGTTGCGGGCGCTAGGCCAACCCACACAAGTGAGGTATCATTTTTATCGGGAGACGTGGGGGAACGCTGGGTGGAAGGAAATTTGTGGCTCCTCTCAGATTCCAGAACTTTCTGCCACAGAAATGTGAGGAACATGTGTTTTTTTAGCCAAATTTTGAGGTTTGCAAAGGATTCTGGGTAACAGAACCTGGTCCGAGCCACACAAGTCACCCCATCTTGGATTCCCCTAGGTCTCTAGTTTTCAGAAATGCACAGGTTTGGTAGGTTTCCCTAGGTGGCGGCTGAGCTACAAGCCAAAATCTACAGGTAGGCACTTTACAAAAAACACCTCTGTTTTCATTGAAAAATTTGGCTGTGTCCACGTTGCGCTTTGGGGCATTTCCTGTTGCGGGCGCTAGGCCAACCCACACAAGTGAGGTATCATTTTTATCGGGAGACGTGGGGGAACGCTGGGTGGAAGGAAATTTGTGGCTCCTCTCAGATTCCAGAACTTTCTGCCACAGAAATGTGAGGAACATGTTTTTTTTTAGCCAAATTTTGAAGTTTGCAAAGGATTCTGGGTAACAGAACCTGGTCCGAGCCACACAAGTCACCCCATCTTGGATTCCCCTAGGTCTCTAGTTTTCAGAAATGCACAGGTTTGGTAGGTTTCCCTAGGTGGCGGCTGAGCTACAGGCCAAAATCTACAGGTAGGCACTTTGCAAAAAACACCTCTGTTTTCCTTCAAAAATTTGGCTGTGTCCACGTTGCGCTTTGGGGCATTTCCTGTCGTGGGCGCTAGTCCTACCCACACAAGTGAGGTATCATTTTTATCGGGAGACATGGGGGAACGCTGGGTGGAAGCAAATTCGTGGCTCCTCTCAGATTCCAGAACTTTCTGCCACAGAAATGTGAGGAACAAGTGTTTTTTTAGCCAAATTTTGAGGTTTGCAAAGGATTCTGGGTAACAGAACCTCGTCCGAGCCACACAAGTCACCCCATCTTGGATTCCCCTAGGTCTCTAGTTTTCAGAAATGCACAGGTTTGGTAGGTTTCCCTAGGTGGCGGCTGAGCTGCAGTCCAAAATCTACAGGTAGGCAGTTTACAAAAAACACCTCTGTTTTCATTGAAAAATTTGGCTGTGTCCACGTTGCGCTTTGGGGCATTTCCTGTTGCGGGCGCTAGGCCAACCCACACAAGTGAGGTATCATTTTTATCGGGAGACGTGAGGGAACGCTGGGTGGAAGGAAATTCGTGGCTCCTCTCAGATTCCAGAACTTTCTGCCACAGAAATGTGAGGAACATGTGTTTTTTTAGCCAAATTTTGAGGTTTGCAAAGGATTCTGGGTAACAGAACCTGGTCCGAGCCACACAAGTCACCCCATCTTGGATTCCCCTAGGTCTCTAGTTTTCAGAAATGCACAGGTTTGGTAGGTTTCCCTAGGTGGCGGCTGAGCTACAAGCCAAAATCTACAGGTAGGCACTTTGCAAAAAACACCTCTGTTTTCCTTCAAAAATTTGGATGTGTCCACGTTGCGCTTTGGGGCGTTTCCTGTCGCGGGCGCTAGGCCTACCCACACAAGTGAGGTATCATTTTTATCGGGAGACGTGGGGGAACGCTGGGTGGAAGCAAATTCGTGGCTCCTCTCAGATTCCAGAACTTTCTGCCACAGAAATGTGAGGAACATGTGTTTTTTTAGCCAAATTTTGAGGTTTGCAATGGATTCTGGGTAACAGAACCTGGTCCGAGCCACACAAGTCACCCCATCTTGGATTCCCCTAGGTCTCTAGTTTTCAGAAATGCACAGGTTTGGTAGGTTTCCCTAGGTGGCGGCTGAGCTACAGTCCAAAATCTACAGGTAGGCACTTTACAAAAAACACCTCTGTTTTCATTGAAAAATTTGGCTGTGTCCACGTTGCGCTTTGGGGCATTTCCTGTTGCGGGCGCTAGGCCAACCCACACAAGTGAGGTATCATTTTTATCGGGAGACGTGAGGGAACGCTGGGTGGAAGGAAATTCGTGGCTCCTCTCAGATTCCAGAACTTTCTGCCACAGAAATGTGAGGAACATGTGTTTTTTTAGCCAAATTTTGAGGTTTGCAAAGGATTCTGGGTAACAGAACCTGGTCCGAGCCACACAAGTCACCCCATCTTGGATTCCCCTAGGTCTCTAGTTTTCAGAAATGCACAGGTTTGGTAGGTTTCCCTAGGTGGCGGCTGAGCTACAAGCCAAAATCTACAGGTAGGCACTTTGCAAAAAACACCTCTGTTTTCCTTCAAAAATTTGGATGTGTCCACGTTGCGCTTTGGGGCGTTTCCTGTCGCGGGCGCTAGGCCTACCCACACAAGTGAGGTATCAGTTTTATCGGGAGACGTGGGGGAACGCTGGGTGGAAGCAAATTCGTGGCTCCTCTCAGATTCCAGAACTTTCTGCCACAGAAATGTGAGGAACATGTGATTTTTTAGCCAAATTTTGAGGTTTGCAATGGATTCTGGGTAACAGAACCTGGTCCGAGCCACACAAGTCACCCCATCTTGGATTCCCCTAGGTCTCTAGTTTTCAGAAATGCACAGGTTTGGTAGGTTTCCCTAGGTGGCGGCTGAGCTACAGTCCAAAACCTAAAGGTAGGCACTTTGCAAAAAACACCTCTGTTTTCAATGAAAAATTTGGCTGTGTCCACGTTGCGCTTTGGGGCATTTCCTGTTGCGGGCGCTAGGCCTACCCACACAAGTGAGGTATCATTTTTATCGGGAGACGTGGGGGAACGCTGGGTGGAAGCAAATTCGTGGCTCCTCTCAGATTCCAGAACTTTCTGCCACAGAAATGTGAGGAACATGTGTTTTTTTAGCCAAATTTTGAGGTTTGCAATGGATTCTGGGTAACAGAACCTGGTCCGAGCCACACAAGTCACACCATCTCGGATTCCCCTAGGTCTCTAGTTTTCTGAAATGCACAGGTTTGGTAGGTTTCCCTAGGTGGCGGCTGAGCTACAGTCCAAAATCTACAGGTTGGCACTTTGCAAAAAACACCTCTGTTTTCCTTCAAAAATTTGGCTGTGTCCACGTTGCGCTTTGGGGCATTACCTGTTGCGGGCGCTAGGCCAACCCACACAAGTGAGGTATCATTTTTATCGGGAGACGTGGGGGAACGCTGGGTGGAAGGAAATTTCTGGCTCCTCTCAGATTCCAGAACTTTCTGCCACAGAAATGTGAGGAACATGTTTTTTTTTAGCCAAATTTTGAAGTTTGCAAAGGATTCTGGGTAACAGAACCTGGTCCGAGCCACACAAGTCACCCCATCTTGGATTCCCCTAGGTCTCTAGTTTTCAGAAATGCAGAGGTTTGGTAGGTTTCCCTAGGTGGCGGCTGAGCTACAAGCCAAAATCTACAGGTAGGCACTTTGCAAAAAACACCTCTGTTTTCCTTCCAAAATTTTGATGTGTCCACGTTGCGCTTTGGGGCGTTTCCTGTCGCGGGCGCTAGGCCTACCCACACAAGTGAGGTATCAGTTTTCTCAGGAGATGTGGGGGAACGCTGGGTGGAAGGAAATTTGTGGCTCCTCTCAGATTCCAGAACTTTCTGCCACAGAAATGTGAGGAACAAGTGTTTTTTTAGCCAAATTTTGAGGTTTGCAAAGGATTCTGGGTAACAGAACCTGGTCCGAGCCACACAAGTCACCCCATCTTGGATTCCCCTAGGTCTCTAGTTTTCAGAAATGCACAGGTTTGGTAGGTTTCCCTAGGTGGCGGCTGAGCTACAGGCCAAAATCTACAGGTAGGCACTTTGCAAAAAACACCTCTGTTTTCCTTCAAAAATGTGGCTGTGTCCACGTTGCGCTTTGGGGCATTTCCTGTTGCGGGCGCTAGGCCTACCCACACAAGTGAGGTATCATTTTTATCGGGAGACGTGGGGGAACGCTGGGTGGAAGCAAATTCGTGGCTCCTCTCAGATTCCAGAACTTTCTGCCACAGAAATGTGAGGAACATGTGTTTTTTTAGCCAAATTTTGAGGTTTGCAATGGATTCTGGGTAACAGAACCTGGTCCGAGCCACACAAGTCACCCCATCTTGGATTCCCCTAGGTCTCTAGTTTTCAGAAATGCACTGGTTTGGTAGGTTTCCCTAGGTGGCGGCTGAGCTACAGTCCAAAATCTACAGGTAGGCACTTTGCAAAAAACACCTCTGTTTTCCTTCAAAAATTTGGATGTGTCCACGTTGCGCTTTGGGGCGTTTCCTGTCGCGGGCGCTAGGCCTACCCACACAAGTGAGGTATCATTTTTATCGGGAGACGTGGGGGAACGCTGGGTGGAAGGAAATTTGTGGCTCCTCTCAGATTCCAGAACGTTCTGCCACAGAAATGTGAGGAACATGTGTTTTTTTTAGCCAAATTCTGAGGTTTGCAAAGGATTCTGGGTAACAGAACCTGGTCCGAGCCACACAAGTCACCGAATCTTGGATTCCCCTAGGTCTCTAGTTTTCAGAAATGCACAGGTTTGGTAGGTTTCCCTAGGTGGCGGCTGAGCTACAGGCCAAAATCTACAGGTAGGCACTTTGCAAAAAACACCTCTGTTTTCCTTCAAAAATTTGGCTGTGTCCACGTTGCGCTTTGGGGCATTTCCTGTCGCGGGCGCTAGTCCTACCCACACAAGTGAGGTATCATTTTTATCGGGAGACATGGGGGAACGCTGGGTGGAAGCAAATTCGTGGCTCCTCTCAGATTCCAGAACTTTCTGCCACAGAAATGTGAGGAACAAGTGTTTTTTTAGCCAAATTTTGAGGTTTGCAAAGGATTCTGGGTAACAGAACCTCGTCCGAGCCACACAAGTCACCCCATCTTGGATTCCCCTAGGTCTCTAGTTTTCAGAAATGCACAGGTTTGGTAGGTTTCCCTAGGTGGCGGCTGAGCTACAGTCCAAAATCTACAGGTAGGCACTTTACAAAAAACACCTCTGTTTTCATTGAAAAATTTGGCTGTGTCCACGTTGCGCTTTGGGGCATTTCCTGTTGCGGGCGCTAGGCCAACCCACACAAGTGAGGTATCAGTTTTATCGGGAGACGTGGGGGAACGCTGGGTGGAAGCAAATTCGTGGCTCCTCTCAGATTCCAGAACTTTCTGCCACAGAAATGTGAGGAACATGTGTTTTTTTAGCCAAATTTTGAGGTTTGCAATGGATTCTGGGTAACAGAACCTGGTCCGAGCCACACAAGTCACCCCATCTCGGATTCCCCTAGGTCTCTAGTTTTCTGAAATGCACAGGTTTGGTAGGTTTCCCTAGGTGGCGGCTGAGCTACAGTCCAAAATCTACAGGTAGGCACTTTGCAAAAAACACCTCTGTTTTCCTTCAAAAATTTGGCTGTGTCCACGTTGCGCTTTGGGGCATTACCTGTTGCGGGCGCTAGGCCTACCCACACAAGTGAGGTATCCGTTTTATCGGGAGATGGGGGGGAACGCTGGGTGGAAGGAAATTTGTGGCTCCTCTCAGATTCCAGAACTTTCTGCCACAGAAATGTGAGGAACAAGTGTTTTTTTAGCCAAATTTTGAGGTTTGCAAAGGATTCTGGGTAACAGAACCTGGTCCGAGCCACACAAGTCACCCCATCTTGGATTCCCCTAGGTCTCTAGTTTTCAGAAATGCACAGGTTTGGTAGGTTTCCCTAGCTGGCAGCTGAGCTACAAGCCAAAATCTACAGGTAGGCACTTTGCAAAAAACACCTCTGTTTTCCTTCAATAATTTGGATATGTCCACGTTGCGCTTTGGGGCGTTTCCTGTCGTGGGCGCTAGGCCTACCCACACAAGTGAGGTATCATTTATATCGGGAGACGTGGGGGAACGCTGGGTGGAAGGAAATTTGTGGCTCCTCTCAGATTCCAGAACTTTCTGCCACAGAAATGTGAGGAACATGTGTTTTTTTAGCCAAATTTTGAGGTTTGCAAAGGGTTCTGGGTAACAGAACCTGGTCCGAGCCACACAAGTCAACCCATCTTGGATTCCCCTAGGTCTCTAGTTTTCAGAAATGCACAGGTTTGGTAGGTTTCCCTAGGTGGTGGCTGAGCTACAAGCCAAAATCTACAGGTAGGCACTTTGCAAAAAACACCTCTGTTTTCCTTCAAAAATTTGGATGTGTCCACGTTGCGCTTTGGGGCGTTTCCTGTCGCGGGCGCTAGGCCTACCCACACAAGTGAGGTATCATTTTTATCGGGAGACGTGGGGGAACGCTGGGTGGAAGGAAATTTGTGGCTCCTCTCAGATTCCAGAACGTTCTGCCACAGAAATGTGAGGAACATGTGTTTTTTTAGCCAAATTCTGAGGTTTGACAAGGATTCTGGGTAACAGAACCTGGTCCGAGCCACACAAGTCACCCCATCTTGGATTCCCCTAGGTCTCTAGTTTTCAGAAATGCACAGGTTTGGTAGGTTTCCCTAGGTGGCGGCTGAGCTACAGGCCAAAATCTACAGGTAGGCACTTTGCAAAAACACCTCTGTTTTCAATGAAAAATTTGGCTGTGTCCACGTTGCGCTTTGGGGCATTTCCTGTTGCGGGCGCTAGGCCAACCCACACAAGTGAGGTATCATTTTTATCGGGAGACGTGGGGGAACGCTGGGTGGAAGGAAATTTGTGGCTCCTCTCAGATTCCAGAACTTTCTGCCACAGAAATGTGAGGAACAAGTGTTTTTTTTTACCCAAATTTTGAGGTTTGCAAAGGATTCTGGGTAACAGAACCTGGTCCGAGCCACACAAGTCACCCCATCTTGGATTCCCCTAGGTCTCTAGTTTTCAGAAATGCACAGGTTTGGTAGGTTTCCCTAGGTGGCAGCTGAGCCACAAGCCAAAATCCACAGGTAGGCACTTTGCAAAAAACACCTCTGTTTTCCTTCAAAAATTTGGATAGGTCCACGTTGCGCTTTGGGGCGTTTTCTGTCGCTGGCGCCAGGCCTACCCACACAAGTGAGGTATCATTTTTATCGGGAGACGTGGGGGAACGCTGGGTGGGAGGAAATTTGTGGCTCCTCTCAGATTCCAGAACTTTCTGCCACAGAAATGTGAGGAACATGTGTTTTTTTAGCCAAATTTTGAGGTTTGCAAAGGGTTCTGGGTAACAGAACCTGGTCCGAGCCACACAAGTCACCCCATCTTGGATTCCCCTAGGTCTCTAGTTTTCAGAAATGCACAGGTTTGGTAGGTTTCCCTAGGTGGCGGCTGAGCTACAAGCCAAAATCTACAGGTAGGCACTTTGCAAAAAACACCTCTGTTTTCCTTCAAAAATTTGGATGTGTCCACGTTGCACTTTGGGGCGTTTCCTGTCGCGGGCGCTAGGCCTACCCACACAAGTGAGGTATCATTTTTATCGGGAGACGTGGGGGAACGCTGGGTGGAAGGAAATTTGTGGCTCCTCTCAGATTCCAGAACGTTCTGCCACAGAAATGTGAGGAACATGTGTTTTTTTAGCCAAATTCTGAGGTTTGCAAAGGATTCTGGGTAACAGAACCTGGTCCGAGCCACACAAGTCACCCCATCTTGGATTCCCCTAGGTCTCTAGTTTTCAGAAATGCACAGGTTTGGTAGGTTTCCCTAGGTGGCGGCTGAGCTACAGGCCAAAATCTACAGGTAGGCACTTTGCAAAAAACACCTCTGTTTTCCTTCAAAAATGTGGCTGTGTCCACGTTGCGCTTTGGGGCATTTCCTGTTGCGGGCGCTAGGCCTACCCACACAAGTGAGGTATCATTTTTATCGGGAGACATGGGGGAACGCTGGGTGGAAGCAAATTCGTGGCTCCTCTCAGATTCCAGAACTTTCTGCCACAGAAATGTGAGGAACATGTGTTTTTTTAGCCAAATTTTGAGGTTTGCAATGGATTCTGGGTAACAGAACCTGGTCCGAGCCACACAAGTCACCCCATCTTGGATTCCCCTAGGTCTCTAGTTTTCAGAAATGCACAGGTTTGGTAGGTTTCCCTAGGTGGCAGCTGAGCTACAAGCCAAAATCTACAGGTAGGCACTTTGCAAAAAACACCTCTGTTTTCCTTCAAAAATTTTGATGTGTCCACGTTGCGCTTTGGGGCGTTTCCTGTCGCGGGCGCTAGGCCTACCCACACAAGTGAGGTATCAGTTTTATCGGGAGACGTGGGGGAACGCTGGGTGGAAACAAATTCGTGGCTCCTCTCAGATTCCAGAACTTTCTGCCACAGAAATGTGAGGAACATGTTTTTTTTTAGCCAAATTTTGAAGTTTGCAAAGGATTCTGGGTAACAGAACCTGGTCCGAGCCACACAAGTCACCCCATCTTGGATTCCCCTAGGTCTCTAGTTTTCAGAAATGCACAGGTTTGGTAGGTTTCCCTAGGTGGCGGCTGAGCTACAAGCCAAAATCTACAGGTAGGCACTTTGCAAAAAACACCTCTGTTTTCCTTCAAAAATTTTGATGTGTCCACGTTGCGCTTTGGGGCGTTTCCTGTTGCGGGCGCTAGGCCAACCCACACAAGTGAGGTATCATTTTTATCGGGAGACATGGGGGAACGCTGGGTGGAAGCAAATTCGTGGCTCCTCTCAGATTCCAGAACTTTCTGCCACAGAAATGTGAGGAACATGTGTTTTTTTAGCCAAATTTTGAGGTTTGCAATGGATTCTGGGTAACAGAACCTGGTCCGAGCCACACAAGTCACCCCATCTTGGATTCCCCTAGGTCTCTAGTTTTCAGAAATGCACAGGTTTGGTAGGTTTCCCTAGGTGGCAGCTGAGCTACAAGCCAAAATCTACAGGTAGGCACTTTGCAAAAAACACCTCTGTTTTCCTTCAAAAATTTTGATGTGTCCACGTTGCGCTTTGGGGCGTTTCCTGTCGCGGGCGCTAGGCCTACCCACAAAAGTGAGGTATCATTTTTATCGGGAGACGTGGGGGAACGCTGGGTGGAAGGAAATTTGTGGCTCCTCTCAGATTCCAGAACGTTCTACCACAGAAATGTGAGGAACATGTGTTTTTTTAGCCAAATTCTGAGGTTTGCAAAGGATTCTGGGTAACAGAACCTGGTCCGAGCCACACAAGTCACCCCATCTTGGATTCCCCTAGGTCTCTAGTTTTCAGAAATGCACAGGTTTGGTAGGTTTCCCTAGGTGGCGGATGAGCTACAGGCCAAAATCTACAGGTAGGCACTTTGCAAAAAACACCTCTGTTTTCCTTCAAAAATTTGGCTGTGTCCACGTTGCGCTTTGGGGCATTTCCTGTCGCGGGCGCTAGGCTTACCCACACAAGTGAGGTATCATTTTTATCGGGAGACATGGGGGAACGCTGGGTGGAAGCAAATTCGTGGCTCCTCTCAGATTCCAGAACTTTCTGCCACAGAAATGTGAGGAACATGTGTTTTTTTAGCCAAATTTTGAGGTTTGCAATGGATTCTGGGTAACAGAACCTGGTCCGAGCCACACAAGTCACCCCATCTTGGATTCCCCTAGGTCTCTAGTTTTCAGAAATGCACAGGTTTGGTAGGTTTCCCTAGGTGGCGGCTGAGCTACAGTCCAAAATCTACAGGTAGGCACTTTGCAAAAAACACCTCTGTTTTCATTGAAAAATTTGGCTGTGTCCACGTTGCACTTTGGGGCATTTCCTGTTGCGGGCGCTAGGCCAACCCACACAAGTGAGGTAACATTTGTATCGGGAGACGTGGGGGAACGCTGGGTGGAAGGAAATTTGTGGCTCCTCTCAGATTCCAGAACTTTCTGCCACAGAAATGTGAGGAACATATGTTTTTTTAGACAAATTTTGAGGTTTGCAAAGGATTCTGGGTAACAGAACCGGGTCCGAGCCACACAAGTCACCCCATCTTGGATTCCCCTAGGTCTCTACTTTTCAGAAATGCACAGGTTTGGTAGGTTTCCCTAGGTGGCGGCTGAGCTACAAGCCAAAATCTACAGGTAGGCACTTTGCAAAAAACACCTCTGTTTTCCTTCAAAAATTTGGATGTGTCCACGTTGCGCTTTGGGGCGTTTCCTGTCGCGGGCGCTAGGCCTACCCACACAAGTGAGGTATCAGTTTTATCGGGAGACGTGGGGGAACGCTGGGTGGAAACAAATTCGTGGCTCCTCTCAGATTCCAGAACTTTCTGCCACAGAAATGTGAGGAACATGTTTTTTTTTAGCCAAATTTTGAAGTTTGCAAAGGATTCTGGGTAACAGAACCTGGTCCGAGCCACACAAGTCACCCCATCTTGGATTCCCCTAGGTCTCTAGTTTTCAGAAATGCACAGGTTTGGTAGGTTTCCCTAGGTGGCGGCTGAGCTACAAGCCAAAATCTACAGGTAGGCACTTTGCAAAAAACACCTCTGTTTTCCTTCAAAAATTTTGATGTGTCCACGTTGCGCTTTGGGGCGTTTCCTGTTGCGGGCGCTAGGCCAACCCACACAAGTGAGGTATCATTTTTATCGGGAGACGTGGGGAACGCTGGGTGGAAGGAAATTTGTGGCTCCTCTCAGATTCCAGAACTTTCTGCCAATGAAATGTGAGGAACATGTTTTTTTTTAGCCAAATTTTGAAGTTTGCAAAGGATTCTGGGTAACAGAACCTGGTCCGAGCCACACAAGTCACCCCATCTTGGATTCCCCTAGGTCTCTAGTTTTCAGAAATGCACAGGTTTGGTAGGTTTCCCTAGGTGGCGGCTGAGCTACAAGCCAAAATCTACAGGTAGGCACTTTGCAAAAAACACCTCTGTTTTCCTTCAAAAATTTGGATGTGTCCACGTTGCGCTTTGGGGAGTTTCCTGTCGCGGGCGCTAGGCCTACCCACACAAGTGAGGTATCAGTTTTATCGGGAGATGTGGGGGAACGCTGGGTGGAAGGAAATTTGTGGCTCCTCTCAGATTCCAGAACTTTCTGCCACAGAAATATGAGGAACAAGTGTTTTTTTAGCCAAATTTTGAGGTTTGCAAAGGATTCTGGGTAACAGAACCTGGTCCGAGCCACACAAGTCACCCCATCTTGGATTCCCCTAGGTCTCTAGTTTTCAGAAATGCACAGATTTGGTAGGTTTCCCTAGGTGGCAGCTGAGCTACAAGCCAAAATCTACAGGTAGGCACTTTGCAAAAAACACCTCTGTTTTCCTTCAAAAATTTTGACGTGTCCACGTTGCGCTTTGGGGCGTTTCCTGTCGCGGGCGCTAGGCCTACCCACACAAGTGAGGTATCATTTTTATCGGGAGACGTGGGGGAACGCTGGGTGGAAGGAAATTTGTGGCTCCTCTCAGATTCCAGAACGTTCTGCCACAGAAATGTGAGGAACATGTGTTTTTTTAGCCAAATTCTGAGGTTTGCAAAGGATTCTGGGTAACAGAACCTGGTCCGAGCCACACAAGTCACCCCATCTTGGATTCCCCTAGGTCTCTAGTTTTCAGAAATGGACAGGTTTGGTAGGTTTCCCTAGGTGGCGGATGAGCTACAGGCCAAAATCTACAGGTAGGCACTTTGCAAAAAACACCTCTGTTTTCCTTCAAAAATTTGGCTGTGTCCACATTGCGCTTTGGGGCATTTCCTGTCGCGGGCGCTAGGCCTACCCACACAAGTGAGGTATCATTTTTATCGGGAGACATGGGGGAACGCTGGGTGGAAGCAAATTCGTGGCTCCTCTCAGATTCCAGAACTTTCTGCCACAGAAATGTGATGAACATGTGTTTTTTAGCCAAATTTTGAGGTTTGCAATGGATTCTGGGTAACAGAACCTGGTCCGAGCCACACAAGTCACCCCATCTTGGATTCCCCTAGGTCTCTAGTTTTCAGAAATGCACAGGTTTGGTAGGTTTCCCTAGGTGGCGGCTGAGCTACAGTCCAAAATCTACAGGTAGGCACTTTGCAAAAAACACCTCTGTTTTCATTGAAAAATTTGGCTGTGCCCACGTTGCGCTTTGGGGAATTTCCTGTTGCGGGCGCTAGGCCAACCCACACAAGTGAGGTATCATTTTTATCGGGAGACGTGGGGGAACGCTGGGTGGAAGGAAATTTGTGGCTCCTCTCAGATTCCAGAACTTTCTGCCACAGAAATATGAGGAACAAGTGTTTTTTTAGCCAAATTTTGAGGTTTGCAAAGGATTCTGGGTAACAGAACCTGGTCCGAGCCACACAAGTCACCCCATCTTGGATTCCCCTAGGTCTCTAGTTTTCAGAAATGCACAGGTTTGGTAGGTTTCCCTAGGTGGCAGCTGAGCTACAAGCCAAAATCTACAGGTAGGCACTTTGCAAAAAACACCTCTGTTTTCCTTCAAAAATTTTGATGTGTCCACGTTGCGCTTTGGGGCGTTTCCTGTCGCGGGCGCTAGGCCTACCCACACAAGTGAGGTATCATTTTTATCGGGAGACGTGGGGGAACGCTGGGTGGAAGGAAATTTGTGGCTCCTCTCAGATTCCAGAACGTTCTGCCACAGAAATGTGAGGAACATGTGTTTTTTTAGCCAAATTCTGAGGTTTGCAAAGGATTCTGGGTAACAGAACCTGGTCCGAGCCACACAAGTCACCCCATCTTGGATTCCCCTAGGTCTCTAGTTTTCAGAAATTGACAGGTTTGGTAGGTTTCCCTAGGTGGCGGATGAGCTACAGGCCAAAATCTACAGGTAGGCACTTTGCAAAAAACACCTCTGTTTTCCTTAAAAAATTTGGCTGTGTCCACGTTGCGCTTTGGGGCATTTCCTGTCGCGGGCGCTAGGCCTACCCACACAAGTGAGGTATCATTTTTATCGGGAGACATGGGGACACGCTGGGTGGAAGCAAATTCGTGGCTCCTCTCAGATTCCAGAACTTTCTGCCACAGAAATGTGATGAACATGTGTTTTTTTAGCCAAATTTTGAGGTTTGCAATGGATTCTGGGTAACAGAACCTGGTCCGAGCCACACAAGTCACCCCATCTTGGATTCCCCTAGGTCTCTAGTTTTCAGAAATGCACAGGTTTGGTAGGTTTCCCTAGGTGGCGGCTGAGCTACAGTCCAAAATCTACAGGTAGGGACTTTGCAAAAAACACCTCTGTTTTCATTGAAAAATTTGGCTGTGTCCACATTGCGCTTTGGGGAATTTCCTGTTGCGGGCGCTAGGCCAACCCACACAAGTGAGGTATCATTTTTATCGGGAGACGTGGGGGAACGCTGGGTGGAAGGAAATTTGTGGCTCCTCTCAGATTCCAGAACTTTCTGCCACAGAAATGTGAGGAACATATGTTTTTTTAGCCAAATTTTGAGGTTTGCAAAGGATTCTGGGTAACAGAACCTGGTCCGAGCCACACAAGTCACCCCATCTTGGATTCCCCTAGGTCTCTAGTTTTCAGAAATGCACAGGTTTGGTAGGTTTCCCTAGGTGGCGGCTGAGCTACAAGCCAAAATCTACAGGTAGGCACTTTGCAAAAAACACCTCTGTTTTCCTTCAAAAATTTGGATGTGTCCACGTTGCGCTTTGGGGCGTTTCCTGTCGCGGGCGCTAGGCCTACCCACACAAGTGAGGTATCAGTTTTATCGGGAGACGTGGGGGAACGCTGGGTGGAAGCAAATTCGTGGCTCCTCTCAGATTCCAGAACTTTCTGCCACAGAAATGTGAGGAACATGTTTTTTTTTAGCCAAATTTTGAAGTTTGCAAAGGATTCTGGGTAACAGAACCTGGTCCGAGCCACACAAGTCACCTCATCTTGGATTCCCCTAGGTCTCTAGTTTTCAGAAATGCACAGGTTTGGTAGGTTTCCCTAGGTGGCGGATGAGCTACAAGCCAAAATCTACAGGTAGGCACTTTGCAAAAAACACCTCTGTTTTCCTTCAAAAATTTTGATGTGTCCACGTTGCGCTTTGGGGTGTTTCCTGTTGCGGGCGCTAGGCCAACCCACACAAGTGAGGTATCATTTTTATCGGGAGACGTGGGGGAACGCTGGGTGGAAGGAAATTTGTGGCTCCTCTCAGATTCCAGAACTTTCTGCCACAGAAATGTGAGGAACATGTTTTTTTTTAGCCAAATTTTGAAGTTTGCAAAGGATTCTGGGTAACAGAACCTGGTCCGAGCCACACAAGTCACCCCATCTTGGATTCCCCTAGGTCTCTAGTTTTCAGAAATGCACAGGTTTGGTAGGTTTCCCTAGGTGACGGCTGAGCTACAGTCCAAAATCTACAGGTAGGCACTTTGCAAAAAACACCTCTGTTTTCCTTCAAAAATGTGGCTGTGTCCACGTTGCGCTTTGGGGCATTTACTGTTGCGGGCGCTAGGCCAACCCACACAAGTGAGGTATCATTTTTATCGGGAGACGTGGGGGAACGCTGGGTGGAAGGAAGTTTGTGGCTCCTCTCAGATTCCAGAACTTTCTGCCACAGAAATGTGAGGAACTTGTGTTTTTTTAGCCAAATTTTGAGGTTTGCAAAGGATTCTGGGTAACAGAACCTGGTCCGAGCCACACAAGTCACCCCATCTTGGATTCCCCTAGGTCTCTAGTTTTCAGAAATGCACAGGTTTGGTAGATTTCCCTAGGTGGCGGCTGAGCTACAAGCCAAAATCTACAGGTAGGCACTTTGCAAAAAACACCTCTGTTTTCCTTCAAAAATGTTGATGTGTCCACGTTGCGCTTTGGGGCGTTTCCTGTCGCGGGCGCTAGGCCTACCCACACAAGTGAGGTATCAGTTTTATCGGGAGATGTGGGGGAACGCTGGGTGGAAGGAAATTTGTGGCTCCTCTCAGATTCCAGAACTTTCTGCCACAGAAAAGTGAGGAACAAGTGTTTTTTTAGCCAAATTTTGAGGTTTGCAAAGGATTCTGGGTAACAGAACCTGGTCCGAGCCACACAAGTCACCCCATCTTGGATTCCCCTAGGTCTCTAGTTTTCAGAAATGCACAGGTTTGGTAGGTTTCCCTAGGTGGCAGCTGAGCTACAAGCCAAAATCTACAGGTAGGCACTTTGCAAAAAACACCTCTGTTTTCCTTCAAAAATTTGGATATGTCCACGTTGCGCTTTGGGGCGTTTCCTGTCACGGGCGCTAGGCCTACCCACACAAGTGAGGTATCATTTTTATCGGGAGACGTGGGGGAACGCTGGGTGGAAGGAAATTTGTGGCTCCTCTCAGATTCCAGAAGTTTCTGCCACAGAAATGTGAGGAACATGTGTTTTTTTAGCCAAATTTTGAGGTTTGCAAAGGGTTCTGGGTAACAGAACCTGGTCCGAGCCACACAAGTCACCCCATCTTGGATTCCCCTAGGTCTCTAGTTTTCAGAAATGCACAGGTTTGGTAGGTTTCCCTAGGTGGCGGCTGAGCTACAAGCCAAAATCTACAGGTAGGCACTTTGCAAAAAACACCTCTGTTTTCCTTCAAAAATTTTGATGTGTCCACGTTGCGCTTTGGGGCGTTTTCTGTCGCGGGCGCTAGGCCTACCCACACAAGTGAGGTATCATTTTTATCGGGAGACGTGGGGGAACGCTGGGTGGAAGGAAATTTGTGGCTCCTCTCAGATTCCAGAACGTTCTGCCACAGAAATGTGAGGAACATGTGTTTTTTTAGCCAAATTCTGAGGTTTGCAAAGGATTCTGGGTAACAGAACCTGGTCCGAGCCACACAAGTCACCCCATCTTGGATTCCCCTAGGTCTCTAGTTTTCAGAAATGCACAGGTTTGGTAGGTTTCCCTAGGTGGCGGATGAGCTACAGGCCAAAATCTACAGGTAGGCACTTTGCAAAAAACACCTCTGTTTTCCTTCAAAAATTTGGCTGTGTCCACGTTGCGCTTTGGGGCATTTCCTGTCGCGGGCGCTAGGCCTACCCACACAAGTGAGGTATCATTTTTATCGGGAGACATGGGGGAACGCTGGGTGGAAGCAAATTCGTGGCTCCTCTCAGATTCCAGAACTTTCTGCCACAGAAATGTGAGGAACATGTGTTTTTTTAGCCAAATTTTGAGGTTTGCAATGGATTCTGGGTAACAGAACCTGGTCCGAGCCACACAAGTCACCCCATCTTGGATTCCCCTAGGTCTCTAGTTTTCAGAAATGCACAGGTTTGGTAGGTTTCCCTAGGTGGCGGCTGAGCTACAGTCCAAAATCTACAGGTAGGCACTTTGCAAAAAACACCTCTGTTTTCATTGAAAAATTTGGCTGTGTCCACGTTGCGCTTTGGGGCATTTCCTGTTGCGGGCGCTAGGCCAACCCACACAAGTGAGGTATCATTTTTATCGGGAGACGTGGGGGAACGCTGGGTGGAAGGAAATTTGTGGCTCCTCTCAGATTCCAGAACTTTCTGCCACAGAAATGTGAGGAACATATGTTTTTTTAGCCAAATTTTGAGGTTTGCAAAGGATTCTGGGTAACGGAACCTGGTCCGAGCCACACAAGTCACCCCATCTTGGATTCCCCATGGTCTCTAGTTTTCAGAAATGCACAGGTTTGGTAGGTTTCCCTAGGTGGCGGCTGAGCTACAAGCCAAAATCTACAGGTAGGCACTTTGCAAAAAACACCTCTGTTTTCCTTCAAAAATTTGGATGTGTCCACGTTGCGCTTTGGGGCGTTTCCTGTCGCGGGCGCTAGGCCTACCCACACAAGTGAGGTATCAGTTTTATCGGGAGACGTGGGGGAACGCTGGGTGGAAGGAAATTTGTGGCTCCTCTCAGATTCCAGAACGTTCTGCCACAGAAATGTGAGGAACATGTGTTTTTTTAGCCAAATTCTGAGGTTTGCAAAGGATTCTGGGTAACAGAACCTGGTCCGAGCCACACAAGTCACCCCATCTTGGATTCCCCTAGGTCTCTAGTTTTCAGAAATTGACAGGTTTGGTAGGTTTCCCTAGGTGGCGGATGAGCTACAGGCCAAAATCTACAGGTAGGCACTTTGCAAAAAACACCTCTGTTTTCCTTAAAAAATTTGGCTGTGTCCACGTTGCGCTTTGGGGCATTTCCTGTCGCGGGCGCTAGGCCTACCCACACAAGTGAGGTATCATTTTTATCGGGAGACATGGGGACACGCTGGGTGGAAGCAAATTCGTGGCTCCTCTCAGATTCCAGAACTTTCTGCCACAGAAATGTGATGAACATGTGTTTTTTTAGCCAAATTTTGAGGTTTGCAATGGATTCTGGGTAACAGAACCTGGTCCGAGCCACACAAGTCACCCCATCTTGGATTCCCCTAGGTCTCTAGTTTTCAGAAATGCACAGGTTTGGTAGGTTTCCCTAGGTGGCGGCTGAGCTACAGTCCAAAATCTACAGGTAGGGACTTTGCAAAAAACACCTCTGTTTTCATTGAAAAATTTGGCTGTGTCCACATTGCGCTTTGGGGAATTTCCTGTTGCGGGCGCTAGGCCAACCCACACAAGTGAGGTATCATTTTTATCGGGAGACGTGGGGGAACGCTGGGTGGAAGGAAATTTGTGGCTCCTCTCAGATTCCAGAACTTTCTGCCACAGAAATGTGAGGAACATATGTTTTTTTAGCCAAATTTTGAGGTTTGCAAAGGATTCTGGGTAACAGAACCTGGTCCGAGCCACACAAGTCACCCCATCTTGGATTCCCCTAGGTCTCTAGTTTTCAGAAATGCACAGGTTTGGTAGGTTTCCCTAGGTGGCGGCTGAGCTACAAGCCAAAATCTACAGGTAGGCACTTTGCAAAAAACACCTCTGTTTTCCTTCAAAAATTTGGATGTGTCCACGTTGCGCTTTGGGGCGTTTCCTGTCGCGGGCGCTAGGCCTACCCACACAAGTGAGGTATCAGTTTTATCGGGAGACGTGGGGGAACGCTGGGTGGAAGCAAATTCGTGGCTCCTCTCAGATTCCAGAACTTTCTGCCACAGAAATGTGAGGAACATGTTTTTTTTTAGCCAAATTTTGAAGTTTGCAAAGGATTCTGGGTAACAGAACCTGGTCCGAGCCACACAAGTCACCTCATCTTGGATTCCCCTAGGTCTCTAGTTTTCAGAAATGCACAGGTTTGGTAGGTTTCCCTAGGTGGCGGATGAGCTACAAGCCAAAATCTACAGGTAGGCACTTTGCAAAAAACACCTCTGTTTTCCTTCAAAAATTTTGATGTGTCCACGTTGCGCTTTGGGGTGTTTCCTGTTGCGGGCGCTAGGCCAACCCACACAAGTGAGGTATCATTTTTATCGGGAGACGTGGGGGAACGCTGGGTGGAAGGAAATTTGTGGCTCCTCTCAGATTCCAGAACTTTCTGCCACAGAAATGTGAGGAACATGTTTTTTTTTAGCCAAATTTTGAAGTTTGCAAAGGATTCTGGGTAACAGAACCTGGTCCGAGCCACACAAGTCACCCCATCTTGGATTCCCCTAGGTCTCTAGTTTTCAGAAATGCACAGGTTTGGTAGGTTTCCCTAGGTGACGGCTGAGCTACAGTCCAAAATCTACAGGTAGGCACTTTGCAAAAAACACCTCTGTTTTCCTTCAAAAATGTGGCTGTGTCCACGTTGCGCTTTGGGGCATTTACTGTTGCGGGCGCTAGGCCAACCCACACAAGTGAGGTATCATTTTTATCGGGAGACGTGGGGGAACGCTGGGTGGAAGGAAGTTTGTGGCTCCTCTCAGATTCCAGAACTTTCTGCCACAGAAATGTGAGGAACTTGTGTTTTTTTAGCCAAATTTTGAGGTTTGCAAAGGATTCTGGGTAACAGAACCTGGTCCGAGCCACACAAGTCACCCCATCTTGGATTCCCCTAGGTCTCTAGTTTTCAGAAATGCACAGGTTTGGTAGATTTCCCTAGGTGGCGGCTGAGCTACAAGCCAAAATCTACAGGTAGGCACTTTGCAAAAAACACCTCTGTTTTCCTTCAAAAATGTTGATGTGTCCACGTTGCGCTTTGGGGCGTTTCCTGTCGCGGGCGCTAGGCCTACCCACACAAGTGAGGTATCAGTTTTATCGGGAGATGTGGGGGAACGCTGGGTGGAAGGAAATTTGTGGCTCCTCTCAGATTCCAGAACTTTCTGCCACAGAAATGTGAGGAACAAGTGTTTTTTTAGCCAAATTTTGAGGTTTGCAAAGGATTCTGGGTAACAGAACCTGGTCCGAGCCACACAAGTCACCCCATCTTGGATTCCCCTAGGTCTCTAGTTTTCAGAAATGCACAGGTTTGGTAGGTTTCCCTAGGTGGCAGCTGAGCTACAAGCCAAAATCTACAGGTAGGCACTTTGCAAAAAACACCTCTGTTTTCCTTCAAAAATTTGGATATGTCCACGTTGCGCTTTGGGGCGTTTCCTGTCACGGGCGCTAGGCCTACCCACACAAGTGAGGTATCATTTTTATCGGGAGACGTGGGGGAACGCTGGGTGGAAGGAAATTTGTGGCTCCTCTCAGATTCCAGAAGTTTCTGCCACAGAAATGTGAGGAACATGTGTTTTTTTAGCCAAATTTTGAGGTTTGCAAAGGGTTCTGGGTAACAGAACCTGGTCCGAGCCACACAAGTCACCCCATCTTGGATTCCCCTAGGTCTCTAGTTTTCAGAAATGCACAGGTTTGGTAGGTTTCCCTAGGTGGCGGCTGAGCTACAAGCCAAAATCTACAGGTAGGCACTTTGCAAAAAACACCTCTGTTTTCCTTCAAAAATTTTGATGTGTCCACGTTGCGCTTTGGGGCGTTTTCTGTCGCTGGCGCTAGGCCTACCCACACAAGTGAGGTATCATTTTTATCGGGAGACGTGGGGGAACGCTGGGTGGAAGGAAATTTGTGGCTCCTCTCAGATTCCAGAACGTTCTGCCACAGAAATGTGAGGAACATGTGTTTTTTTAGCCAAATTCTGAGGTTTGCAAAGGATTCTGGGTAACAGAACCTGGTCCGAGCCACACAAGTCACCCCATCTTGGATTCCCCTAGGTCTCTAGTTTTCAGAAATGCACAGGTTTGGTAGGTTTCCCTAGGTGGCGGATGAGCTACAGGCCAAAATCTACAGGTAGGCACTTTGCAAAAAACACCTCTGTTTTCCTTCAAAAATTTGGCTGTGTCCACGTTGCGCTTTGGGGCATTTCCTGTCGCGGGCGCTAGGCCTACCCACACAAGTGAGGTATCATTTTTATCGGGAGACATGGGGGAACGCTGGGTGGAAGCAAATTCGTGGCTCCTCTCAGATTCCAGAACTTTCTGCCACAGAAATGTGAGGAACATGTGTTTTTTTAGCCAAATTTTGAGGTTTGCAATGGATTCTGGGTAACAGAACCTGGTCCGAGCCACACAAGTCACCCCATCTTGGATTCCCCTAGGTCTCTAGTTTTCAGAAATGCACAGGTTTGGTAGGTTTCCCTAGGTGGCGGCTGAGCTACAGTCCAAAATCTACAGGTAGGCACTTTGCAAAAAACACCTCTGTTTTCATTGAAAAATTTGGCTGTGTCCACGTTGCGCTTTGGGGCATTTCCTGTTGCGGGCGCTAGGCCAACCCACACAAGTGAGGTATCATTTTTATCGGGAGACGTGGGGGAACGCTGGGTGGAAGGAAATTTGTGGCTCCTCTCAGATTCCAGAACTTTCTGCCACAGAAATGTGAGGAACATATGTTTTTTTAGCCAAATTTTGAGGTTTGCAAAGGATTCTGGGTAACGGAACCTGGTCCGAGCCACACAAGTCACCCCATCTTGGATTCCCCATGGTCTCTAGTTTTCAGAAATGCACAGGTTTGGTAGGTTTCCCTAGGTGGCGGCTGAGCTACAAGCCAAAATCTACAGGTAGGCACTTTGCAAAAAACACCTCTGTTTTCCTTCAAAAATTTGGATGTGTCCACGTTGCGCTTTGGGGCGTTTCCTGTCGCGGGCGCTAGGCCTACCCACACAAGTGAGGTATCAGTTTTATCGGGAGACGTGGGGGAACGCTGGGTGGAAGCAAATTCGTGGCTCCTCTCAGATTCCAGAACTTTCTGCCACAGAAATGTGAGGAACATGTGATTTTTTAGCCAAATTTTGAGGTTTGCAATGGATTCTGGGTAACAGAACCTGGTCCGAGCCTCACAAGTCACCCCATCTTGGATTCCCTTAGGTCTCTAGTTTTCAGAAATGCACAGGTTTGGTAGGTTTCCCTAGGTGGCGGCTGAGCTACAGTCCAAAATCTACAGGTAGGCACTTTGCAAAAAACACCTCTGTTTTCATTGAAAAATTTGGCTGTGTCCACGTTGCGCTTTGGGGCATTTCCTGTCGCGGGCGCTAGGCCAACCCACACAAGTGAGGTATCATTTTTATCGGGAGACGTGGGGGAACGCTGGGTGGAAGGAAATTTGTGGCTCCTCTCAGATTCCAGAACTTTCTCCACAGAAATGTGAGGAACATGTGTTTTTTTAGCCAAATTTTGAGGTTTGCAAAGGATTCTGGGTAACAGAACCTGGTCCGAGCCACACAAGTGACCCCACCTTGGATTCCCCTAGGTCTCTAGTTTTCAGAAATGCACAGGTTTGGTAGGTTTCCCTAGGTGGCGGCTGAGCTACAAGCCAAAATCTACAGGTAGGCACTTTGCAAAAAACACCTCTGTTTTCCTTCAAAAATTTGGATGTGTCCACGTTGCGCTTTGGGGCGTTTCCTGTCGCGGGCGCTAGGCCTACCCACACAAGTGAGGTATTAGTTTTATCAGGAGATGTGGGGGAACGCTGGGTGGAAGGAAATTTGTGGCTCCTCTCAGATTCCAGAACTTTCTGCCACAGAAATGTGAGGAACAAGTGTTTTTTTAGCCAAATTTTGAGGTTTGCAAAGGATTCTGGGTAACAGAACCTGGTCCGAGCCACACAAGTCACCCCATCTTGGATTCCCCTAGGTCTCTAGTTTTCAGAAATGCACAGGTTTGGTAGGTTTCCCTAGGTGGCGGCTGAGCTACAAGCCAAAATCTACAGGTAGGCACTTTGCAAAAAACACCTCTGTTTTCATTGAAAAATTTGGCTGTGTCCACGTTGCGCTTTGGGGCATTTCCTGTTGCGGGCGCTAGGCCAACCCACACAAGTGAGGTATCATTTTTATCGGGAGACGTGGGGGAACGCTGGGTGGAAGGAAATTTGTGGCTCCTCTCAGATTCCAGAACTTTCTGCCACAGAAATGTGAGGAACATATGTTTTTTTAGCCAAATTTTGAGGTTTGCAAAGGATTCTGGGTAACAGAACCTGGTCCGAGCCACACAAGTCACCCCATCTTGGATTCCCCTAGGTCTCTAGTTTTCAGAAATGCACAGGTTTGGTAGGTTTCCCTAGGTGGCGGCTGAGCTACAAGCCAAAATCTACAGGTAGGCACTTTGCAAAAAACACCTCTGTTTTCCTTCAAAAATGTGGATGTGTCCACGTTGCGCTTTGGGGCGTTTCCTGTCGCGGGCGCTAGGCCTACCCACACAAGTGAGGTATCAGTTTTATCGGGAGACGTGGGGGAACGCTGGGTGGAAGCAAATTCGTGGCTCCTCTCAGATTCCAGAACTTTCTGCCACAGAAATGTGAGGAACATGTTTTTTTTTAGCCAAATTTGGAAGTTTGCAAAGGATTCTGGGTAACAGAACCTGGTCCGAGCCACACAAGTCACCCCATCTTGGATTCCCCTAGGTCTCTAGTTTTCAGAAATGCACAGGTTTGGTAGGTTTCCCTAGGTGGCGGATGAGCTACAAGCCAAAATCTACAGGTAGGCACTTTGCAAAAAACACCTCTGTTTTCCTTCAAAAATTTTGATGTGTCCACGTTGCGCTTTGGGGCGTTTCCTGTTGCGGGCGCTAGGCCAACCCACACAAGTGAGGTATCATTTTTATCGGGAGACGTGGGGGAACGCTGGGTGGAAGCAAATTCGTGGCTCCTCTCAGATTCCAGAACTTTCTGCCACAGAAATGTGAGGAACATGTGATTTTTTAGCCAAATTTTGAGGTTTGCAATGGATTCTGGGTAACAGAACCTGGTCCGAGCCACACAAGTCACCCCATCTTGGATTCCCTTAGGTCTCTAGTTTTCAGAAATGCACAGGTTTGGTAGGTTTCCCTAGGTGGCGGCTGAGCTACAGTCCAAAATCTACAGGTAGGCACTTTGCAAAAAACACCTCTGTTTTCATTGAAAAATTTGGCTGTGTCCACGTTGCGCTTTGGGGCATTTCCTGTCGCGGGCGCTAGGCCAACCCACACAAGTGAGGTATCATTTTTATCGGGAGACGTGGGGGAACGCTAGGTGGCGGCTGAGCTACAGTCCAAAATCTACAGGTAGGCACTTTGCAAAAAACACCTCTGTTTTCATTGAAAAATTTGGCTGTGTCCACGTTGCGCTTTGGGGCATTTCCTGTCGCGGGCTCTAGGCCAACCCACACAAGTGAGGTATCATTTTTATCGGGAGACGTGGGGGAACGCTGGGTGGAAGGAAATTTGTGGCTCCTCTCAGATTCCAGAACTTTCTGCTACAGAAATGTGAGGAACATGTGTTTTTTTAGCCAAATTTTGAGGTTTGCAAAGGGTTCTGGGTAACACAACCTGGTCCGAGCCACACAAGTCACCCCATCTTGGATTCCCCTAGGTCTCTAGTTTTCAGAAATGCACAGGTTTGGTAGGTTTCCCTAGGTGACGGCTGAGCTACAGTCCAAAATCTACAGGTAGGCACTTTGCAAAAAACACCTCTGTTTTCCTTCAAAAATGTGGCTGTGTCCACGTTGCGCTTTGGGGCATTTACTGTTGCGGGCGCTAGGCCAACCCACAAAATTGATGTATCATTTTTATCGGGAGACGTGGGGGAACGCTGGGTGGAAGGAAGTTTGTGGCTCCTCTCAGATTCCAGAACTTTCTGCCACAGAAATGTCAGGAACATGTGTTTTTTTAGCCAAATTTTGAGGTTTGCAAAGGATTCTGGGTAACAGAACCTGGTCCGAGCCACACAAGTCACCCCATCTTGGATTCCCCTAGGTCTCTAGTTTTCAGAAATGCACAGGTTTGGTAGGTTTCCCTAGGTGGCGGCTGAGCTACAAGCCAAAATCTACAGGTAGGCACTTTGCAAAAAACACCTCTGTTTTCCTTCAAAAATTTTGATGTGTCCACGTTGCGCTTTGTGGCGTTTCCTGTCGCGGGCGCTAGGCCTACCCACACAAGTGAGGTATCAGTTTTATCGGGAGATGTGGGGGAACGCTGGGTGGAAGGAAATTTGTGGCTCCTCTCAGATTCCAGAACTTTCTGCCACAGAAATGTGAGGAACAAGTGTTTTTTTAGCCAAATTTTGAGGTTTGCAAAGGATTCTTTGTAACAGAACCTGGTCCGAGCCACACAAGTCACCCCATCTTGGATTCCCCTAGGTCTCTAGTTTTCAGAAATGCACAGGTTTGGTAGGTTTCCCTAGGTGGCAGCTGAGCTACAAGCCAAAATCTACAGGTAGGCACTTTGCAAAAAACACCTCTGTTTTCCTTCAAAAATTTGGATATGTCCACGTTGCGCTTTGGGGCGTTTCCTGTCGCGGGCGCTAGGCCTACCCACACAAGTGAGGTATCATTTTTATCGGGAGACGTGGGGGAACGCTGGGTGGAAGGAAATTTGTGGCTCCTCTCAGATTCCAGAACTTTCTGCACAGAAATGTGAGGAACATGTGTTTTTTTAGCCAAATTTTGAGGTTTGCAAAGGGTTCTGGGTAACAGAACCTGGTCCGAGCCACACAAGTCACCCCATCTTGGATTCCCCTAGGTCTCTAGTTTTCAGAAATGCACAGGTTTGGTAGGTTTCCCTAGGTGGCGGCTGAGCTACAAGCCAAAATCTACAGGTAGGCACTTTGCAAAAAACACCTCTGTTTTCCTTCAAAAAATTTTATGTGTCCACGTTGCGCTTTGGGGCGTTTCCTGTCGCGGGCGCTAGGCCTACCCACACAAGTGAGGTATCATTTTTATCGGGAGACGTGGGGGAACGCTGGGTGGAAGGAAATTTGTGGCTCCTCTCAGATTCCAGAACGTTCTGCCACAGAAATGTGAGGAACATGTGTTTTTTTAGCCAAATTCTGAGGTTTGCAAAGGATTCTGGGTAACAGAACCTGGTCCGAGCCACACAAGTCACCCCATCTTGGATTCCCCTAGGTCTCTAGTTTTTAGAAATGCACAGGTTTGGTAGGTTTCCCTAGGTGGCGGATGAGCTACAGGCCAAAATCTACAGGTAGGCACTTTGCAAAAAACACCTCTGTTTTCCTTCAAAAATTTGGCTGTTTCCACGTTGCGCTTTGGGGCATTTCCTGTCTCGGGCGCTAGGCCTACCCACACAAGTGAGGTATCATTTTTATCGGGAGACATGGGGGAACGCTGGGTGGAAGCAAATTCGTTGCTCCTCTCAGATTCCAGAACTTTCTGCCACAGAAATGTGAGGAACATGTGTTTTTTTAGCCAAATTTTGAGGTTTGCAATGGATTCTGGGTAACAGAACCTGGTCCGAGCCACACAAGTCACCCCATCTTGGATTCCCCTAGGTCTCTAGTTTTCAGAAATGCACAGGTTTGGTAGGTTTCCCTAGGTGGCGGCTGAGCTACAGTCCAAAATCTACAGGTAGGCACTTTGCAAAAAACACCTCTGTTTTCATTGAAAAATTTGGCTGTGTCCACGTTGCGCTTTGGGGCATTTCCTGTTGCGGGCGCTACGCCAACCCACACAAGTGAGGTATCATTTTTATCGGGAGACGTGGGGGAACGCTGGGTGGAAGGAAATTTGTGGCTCCTCTCAGATTCCAGAACTTTCTGCCACAGAAATGTGAGGAACATATGTTTTTTTAGCCAAATTTTGAGGTTTGCAAAGGATTCTGGGTAACAGAACCTGGTCCGAGCCACACAAGTCACCCCATCTTGGATTCCCCTAGGTCTCTAGTTTT